>NC_088361.1:2703525-2706025 GCF_034508935.2 Berghia stephanieae | reverse complement strand
TCTTTCTTCCATTAGTCCTAACACTTCATTAGTTATCCACTTCTTATTCTCTTTTCTATATTATTGTGGTATATTTTCTTGTATAGCTTCATTAATTGAGGTTTTAATTCCATTCCATCATTGATCTGTATCAGTTAGATATTCTACTTCTAGCAATTGGAATTTGTTTTGTTTTTTTACCTCAATAACAAACTTTTCTTTAAGGTCTTTATTTGTTTTCAGAAATCCTACTTCATATTTTGGTTGATCTTTTCCTTTTATTTAATCTTTTAAAATTTATTCTCATTTTGCTGATGACAGGTACATGGTCGCTATCACAATCGGCGTCAGGCAAGGTTTTAACTGATTTTACGGCATTTCGAAAACGTTTCTTTATTAAGATAACGTCTATAATTTGGTTTCTAGTTCTATCGCCTGGACTTATCCATGTATATCTTCTTCTTGGATGTTGTTTATACCATGTATTTGAAACAATGAATTCATTCTCTATACACCAATCAATTAGTCTTTCACCACGTTCAATCCTATCTCCCAAGTCCCCACGTACCAATTATTTCTTCTTTTCTTGAATTGCCTACCTTGGCATTGAAGTCCCCCATTATTATTTTTACATCCCGTGATTTTAGTTGCTTCATTGCAAAATCTAGATCTTCATAAAATTTCTCAACTTCTTCAACATCATGTGTTGATGATGGGGCATAATATATGTGAATTATTCCTATGTCACCACACTACAGAATGAGTGTAACGTGGGTGGGTGAGGAGCAGAGCGTGTACCACTCACATATGGGTTCTGCCTCCTGCACCTTAAGAGGAAGGGGTTCCACCTACTCCCTCACCCAGTTATACCGCCAGGGACTTGGTCGCGCCCATAACAAACTCAGTAGAAACAGGGAACCCCACGGAAAGATACTGTTATGGACACAATAATGCACGAGAGGCCAAATGCAATAATATGTCAGACAGGATTACGCGGCGATCAATGCACCTGGAAATGAGAGGTGTTGGGTTTGAAATGCACATCTATTTCCTTTCAGCAAGTGGGATGTCCGGCCCAGACATTGCAGCTCCCCTAAGACTAGTCATAGATGGAAAAGATCTAAGAATTATTAGAAACTTCTATTGGAATCAAAGTGCAACCATCAGTATTGAAAGATAATTCAGTGAATATAAAGAAATTAAAAGAGGTGTTAGTCAAGGACGTGTTTTGTCACCAGACCTTTTTAATATCTACAGCGAAACAATTAAGGAGATAGTCCAGGCATTAAGATCAATGGTGAGAATAGCAACAATATAAGATATGCAGATGACACAGCACTAATCTCAGACTCAAAAGAAAATTTACAATTACTCCTTGATTAAGTAGTTACAGAGAATGAACGTATGGGTTTATATTTAAATGTAAAAAAGGCAGAATGCATGGTTGTTTCAAGGAAAGAAAGAAATCCAACATGTAACTTATTAAGCAAAGAAGAAACGATACAACAAATTAAGACATTTAAATATCTTGGATACATAATAACTTCAGATGGCAGAGGCAGCATATTAATAAAACGAAGAATTGCAATAGCCAGAGATAGTTTTCATAAAATGAGTCTTATTTTCAAAACACAAAACAATCAAATAAACACACAAAATCTCAATGACAACAAAGCATAGGATGTTGAAGGCCTATGTATGGTCAGTATTATTATGACAATTACAGAAGGCATTAGAAACTGGAGGCAGCAGAGATGTGGTTTCATAGAAGGATGTTAAGAATTTCATGGACAGAGAAGAAAACTAATGAAGAAGTATAAGAGCAAGCTGAAACTAAAAGCTCACTAATTCGTACAATAAGAAAAAGACAATTGCAATTTTTAGGACACCTAAATCGACATAAATGTATTGAACATCTTGCCCTCACATGAAATATAGAAGGTAAAAAGAGTAAAGGTAGACCAAGAAAAGCATATTTGAATAGTTTGAACAGCTGAGTGACGAAGAAAGAGAAGAGTAATATTAGATTTTTTTGAAGTTATCTGATCAGAGAGATGAATGGCCTACCATGATCACCAATGTCTGGCACAGACTCGGTACTTGATTAATTATTATTATTATTATTATTATTATTATTATTATTATTATTATTATTATTATTATTATTATTATTATTATATTATTATTATATTATTATTATTATTATTATTATATTATTATTATTATTATTATTATTATTATTATTATTATTATTATTATTATATTATCATCATCATACATATTATTATTATTATTATTTATTATTATTATTATTATTATTATTATTATTATATATATTATATTATTATTATTATTATTATTATTATTATTATTATTATTATTATATATTATTGATGATGATTGATGATGATGATGATATGATGATGATGATGATGATGAGGAGGAGGAGGAGGAGGAGGAGGAGGAGGAGGAGGAGGAGGAGGAGTAGGAGGAGGAGGAATTACTGTCTCACCGTCTCATC
>NC_088361.1:2686025-2698525 GCF_034508935.2 Berghia stephanieae | reverse complement strand
TCAGGACTTAGTCGACTGCTTCCGCACCAATAACCTAGTCGGCTCATCAGCCATCGATAATGCTTCTCTATTTGGCTCTTCTTTGGGCTGTCTTCTCCACTTGTTCCCATGTGTATCCACCTCTCTTAGCTTCTTCCAACATGATCCATCGCCTACTCCTCTCACCCCACCCCATCCCCACCCCTGTTCCTCTTCCTTCTTGTGAATTCCATAGAAGATCCTGTCTTATAGTGTTGCAGGAAGGCTTTCTAAGTGTATGTTCTTTCCATACCCATTCCAAGTTTGCTTTTAAGGTGTGGGGTAGCCACATTCAACACTTGTGTAAAACTTTATTTGCTCTAAAAACAATGTAATTGTCTTCTCAAATCCATCATATTCATTGGTTTTCCCCCGCGAATGTTTGCTGATTTAAAGATCAATAAATGGCTTGGAAAGAAATGTTTCCATACCCTTGCATAGTTGAAAGAAAATTCGCAGAAATTTTCGAATGCATCTCTGCTTCCAAATGCTCAAAAGGAGTTGACACTCATATGTAATTGCAAAAAGGGATAAATTGTAATGTGACGACAGTTACACCAAAATATTGTATCCGTGGTGAACTGTTTCGGATTTATCGATTCAGTCCTGGAACTTATTGGCTGCAGTGATAAAATATTATTTCTATACATACACAAAAAGCCAGTGATTTGTCCTGCATGAATACAAATATCAAATATAACTTCTTAAAATGCGGTCATTTTGACCAAAACACACGTCACATTGTCTCAACGAGAATGGGCATTCAGAAAATGACAAAGAAAAAGTGGGATCGTAAGTAATGGCTTCAATGACTCAATAATATAAAGTTTCGCCTTTTTGAGGAATGCCATATGGGTTACAATGATCGCCAAAACTCTACTTTTGGTGTTATGTGTGTTTGAGTAGGGCACTTTACATATATGCCACTCCATTGGACTAAGATGTGAATGAGTATTCACAATTAGCAGTTATGAGAATTTAAGAGTGTTCGCAACTTAAGGACGCATAACAGTCGACTTCTACCGCATGACGAGGAAATTCGGTTCCAAATCGCTGCTGGGGAAATAGATAAAGCATTTCGAAGAACATTGAACAAAATGAATCTTTGAAAATGCTATATCTATGTAAATAACATTTATTATTCATTCGGTTTATTTAAATTTCTATTTATTTATGGTTCACTAATTGAAAAGTGGCTTTCCAAAACTCCCTAACTTCGTTTTCCCATTTTGAGATATTGAGGATTATTTCCCCTAAATTCTCATTCGGTCTATTATTTATTTTATCATATTATTTAAATATCAAATTCAGACAAATCTAAGGAAAGTCTTGTGCGAGTTGATGGTTAAAATAAAATGTACGTTGCAGTTTAGATATCTCATGGATGGAAAATCTCAAAAAGTAGATAAATCGAGTTACGAGTTTTGGAAAACCAGCCCAGTATTTGGAATTATTTAAAATCCAGTTACGTCGTAATTGTTTACCCACTTCCGTTCCTACGCAACTTGTGTCTCTCGTTTTATCCAAAATGGACTATTCAAACACTGTTCTCTCTGGTTTTCTAATGTTGACAAGACTTCAGTCCGTGCAAAATGTGGAAGCTAGAAGAAAAAAAACAACAACACACAACAAGAACTAAATCAATTAACAGCATTCTCCTAAACTGCAACCGGTGAAAAAAAACCGGCTTAATGTCACTAACAATTCTTGTAATTATCATTAAAATCCATCAGAAGGTTGTGAAGATATACACTATACACGTCAACGCTTTCGCACAGGTTGTCCAACGGACTATATAAGTGTAAAGCGTTTCGAGATGCTTTTATGTGAGAAACGCTGTATAAATTATTATTATTATTATTATTATTATTATTATTATTATTATTATTATTATTATTATTATTATTATTATTAGTAGTAGTAGTAGTAGTAGTAGTAGTAGTAGTAGTAGTAGTAGTAGTAGTAGTGTAGTAGTAGTAGTAGTAGTAGTAGTAGTAGTAGTAGTAGTAGTAGTAGTAGTAGTGTAGTAGTAGTAGTGTAGTAGTAGTAGTAGTAGTAGTAGTAGTAGTAGTATAGTAGTAGTAGTAGTAGTAGTAGTAGTAGTAGTAGTAGTAGTAGTAGTAGTAGTAGTAGTAGAGTAGTAGTAGTAGTAGTAGTAGTAGTAGTAGTAGTAGTAGTAGTAGTAGTAGTAGGAGTAGTAGTGTAGTAGTAGTAGTAGTAGTAGTAGTAGTAGTAGTAGTAGTAGTAGTAGCAGCAGCAGTAGTAGTAGTAGTAGCAGTAGTAGTAGTAGTAGTAGTGGTGTCATTACAGTCGACATCAAGTCACCTTACGTTATGATCTCTCCGGATTTATATTTAATTTTCTTCATATTATGGACTGTCACTTGATTTATAGATAGTATGCGCTTGGCTAAGGAGTTCACAACATTGCCATTCGGAAGTATAACGGACCAACACACAAAACTGTGTGTAATCATGACCGTTTATAGTCAGGTTAATACAGTTCAGTGAGAATTACTCAAAAACGCGGATGGCAAAAAACAATAACAAAGACCTGAGTGACGTCGACTTCGAACTATCTATACATTTAATCATTTTTACAATACAATAATTTATGTCTTGGGTTCACAAACTGGTGCTGTAGATGTAGAATCTCCCCAGTTGTGGTAAAATGTGTAGGAAGGGGTGAAGCACCTGCCGGAATTTAGGAGAGTTTTTTCATTGCTCTCGGAAGTATATCCTCCAGCGACACACTGACTGTAAGACGGCGGGGCTGTTAGGATAGAGACAAAAATTGGACAGTTAATATTATGATCGTCGGTTAAGTATCAAGAAACTAAATTTCATTATAATATTATATCAGATGGTCACACAAAAAACGCGCCGCTTTTTGTCGGCTTGTATCTCAGAGACTCTTCATTAGATTTCTTTAAAATTCAAAGTACAAATGAAACAAATCATCCTTATACGTATCTAGTCTGTCAACATTTTATCAATATGAATTTAGAAACATAAACGATTGTTATTTTTCAAAACCGTGTTCAGATATCAGAGAAAAATGACGCAACATTGCAGAGACAAAATGGCGATGATATACATATATCGGGTGCAGGAAAAAAAATCCCGGAAAAGGTTAGACGCCTTTAACCCCTGGACAGGAAAGTATGTTGAGAAATATTAATATGACGATTATTTTAATAGATAGATTACACTTCAAATTTGCCATATCTTATACACTGTTTGACATCATTGATCAAATTATGCTGTAGTTCATTGGATTCAAATCAGGACTCATTGGAGACATTTACTCTTTAGAAATAAATCAAATATGATTTCTGCGTCGTTTTGAAAAATTATGTAACATTGGTAGAAGAAAAACCTATTCCAGAAACTATCCCCGATAAGATATTTGGTTTTCAAAGAGACGGAGTAACTTTCTACATTTGTCACACAAAACTGCTAAAATCAAGACGCAAGTTTGGGAACTTTCGATGTAGTAATTTCCAGTGGCGTGGCAAAATTGGTTGATTTGGTGCCTGGCACCGCATCCATCTTTAAAAAATGGATTACAGCATTTAAAAAAAAATAAAATTGAGAAATAGTAAATACCACCTCTTGCTTATTTGATTAAGTCTTTTCTGCATTTGTTTCTTTCTTTTGTATTTACGAAAATGGCATGTTTTAAGCCTTTTTCTTCTGATTCTGGCACAAACTTATATTGTAAGCATGCCACGCCACTGGTAATTTCTATACGACTTTGGTATAACCGCCATAGTTTCTTAACCAATCATGGATTTTAAATCAAACTTAACAACTTATCATCTTAATCATCATCAAGAAAATATTGTGTATGGTAATCTTAATATCAATTTGATAATGCTGGAGACTGGCTGAGATTTTCTTAACACCTTTTAAATTTCAGAGTTGTGTTACACACATTACATACGGAGGTAATGGATATTCCAAAATTGCTTAGATTTAATTCATAGTGTCAGAATTTGCTCACGCTCCTTGTCAACCAGTGTTGTCAATGGAACTGATCACGAGGAGAGAAAAATGGGGAATTTTAATTTCATGTTGATTTTGGTATCTTTGGTGAAATAATGTAGGTCTATGGGTTGTGGGCATAAATGTATGGATTTTCCTTAGAAGTAGAAGATGGCGAAATCCAGATATAAATATCTAGAACAATTAAAGAATAATAAGACTTTGAAATCAGGGACGACTTTATTGACACCACATATTGCTTAGTTTTTTATTTAATGTTTGTTTGCTTTGGGTTTGCTTGTTTTGTTGGTTTTTTTTCACCTTTTACATTATTATCAATTTATGACCGAATAATTGTCTGAGTCCTTACATTTCTTTTCTGTATAATTTTTAAAAAAATAAATAATCTTAAAAAATATAAATAAAGACAATTTATTTAAATTTCCGAAACTTACGTGGATTATGGAAGTCAGAGTAGGGGGCGGATGGGGCCCTGTGTGAGAAAGTAGGCGGTGCTGACGCGTGTCCGATGGGCCCGGGCTGGTTCATCACAGTGAGGGGAATGGTTCCTATAACTATTGATAGTGGTACCTTCAGATCTAACGATGGTCCTGATGGGTCCACGGTCAGCTGCGAAGAATGAATAGAGTATTAGAAGAATGGATGTGCATCCTGCTTTTGAGTAAAGATACGTTCATGGAGTCACTACGCGATTTAGATCAAGGCCAAGAGATTGAGCCTTGAGTGAGAGACTTAGACTTGGATGGCAAACGCTAAGGAAAGATATTTTGGACATATTTTCCTTGTCCTACAGGAAATGTACATTAAATTCGACTTCCTCCCTCTCCGTGATTGAAAGTAGAGGGGTTTTTTTCGTCTTAAAATTGTACAACCTCTTAGCAAGCTGCTTGTCTCATTCTAGATGCTGTTCCATTGGCAGGATATTGTATTAAAACCGCCGAGTGCTTCGAATAATATGGTGTTTATCATGGATAGGGCATTCAACAAATGAAATCTTTTCAAAACCAATCCGATCATTCGACGTAATTGTCGAATCGACTAAATCCATCACATAGTGTAGAAGTATTTAAAGTCTAGCTCCATACTTCTTAGTTTTTGTCGCTTGTATTTTGACAAATAACATGAAGTTTGGCCTTGAGTAAGTGTATAACCTCACCTCTGTGTAAAATTCATATCATTGCACGATTACTGTGACAACACGGCAACACTGCAACATTACGGACATTTTTGAAGCGCACTTAACCCTCGATATTGGGAATTATTGATGATGTTCTTTTAAGTAAAATAATCACCTGCTATGCCCACCAGATCAATCGTACAAACGCACTAAACTGTGTCATGTGCGTAACCTTAAAAATAACCTGTCTGATCGAGAGTATTAAGTGAGAACTTAGCACCCAAATGGCGATCTGGAACTGGACCATGAGTGACGTCAATTTCATTCGTTATATAGCCCAATTTTCTCTGCATCTAGAGAACCGTTCACAGTTATGGCGCTGTTGAGTCGTGCATATACATATTATTATCATTTATAATATGTATATGCACGACTCAACAGCGCCATAACTGTTATTATTATCATTTATAAGGAGCAAGTAGCAAACGTTCACGTCGTGCTCCTGTAATCCTTCTCTGAAGGAGACTGATTGCTACACTACGCGACCAGAGAGAATAAATTGGGCGGTAAAAGGATAGCCCCTCGGCCCAGACAATGGAAAACTTCAATGTTGTAAGTTTCAACACAGAAGGAATCTCCCATACCAAATGCAAGATACTGACAGAGCTAAAAGCAGATATAATTTGCTTACAGGAAACCCACAAAGACTCAAAACCACCTTGCATACCTGGCATGCAACTAGTAATACACCACGAACACCCAAAATATGGAAGTGCCATGTACACTCGAGAAAAATCTACCATACTGAAAAGCGATGATCACTCAGAAAATGACATTGAGATTCTCAGAGTAGAAACAACACTGGTTACCATCATATCTGTGTACAAACCTCCATTAACCCCATTCAAGTGGCCCCTAATGAATCTATCCGATAGAAAACCAACCCTGATCATTGGAGATTTTAACAGCCATAACACTATATGGGGATATGAGCAAAATAACCTTGACGGAGATGCTGTTGAGGAGTGGGCGGTCGGCAATGACCTCACAATCCTCCATAACCCCAAAGACAAGAAAACCTTTATGAGTGCCCGGTGGAAGAATGGTTACAATCCGGACCTGGCATTCATATCCTCTCAACACTTCTCAAACTTTGAAAGGACTGTAGGTGAGCCTATACCGAAATCTCAACACAGGCCTATTACCATCAGCATCAAACCAGCTGTTAAAGCCCTAGAATCAAATGCGATACCACGATTCAATTTTAGAAAAGCAAATTGGGAAAGCTTTACTAAAGATTTAGACAATGAGATCACCAATATAAAAAGTGACCCACAGAGATACGACGACTTTAGAACACTCATATGGAAAGTTGCAAAGAAAAAACAACCCCAGAGGATGCCGAAAAAGTTATATTCCATGTCTCCAAGATGAAAGCAAGAAACTATATGAAAGATACATTGAATCATACAAGGTGGATCCTTTCAGTGAAGAAACCCTAGAACTGGGTGAAGAACTCACATCAATGATAGCCGATGAAAGATCAGAAAGATGGAAGGAATTAATAACCTACACCAATATGACCCTAAACAGCAAAAAGGCCTGGGATACAATTTCAAAACTGAATAATGACAAAAATACCCAGACAAGAGTGGCTGCAGTAATACCTGACCAAGTAGCACATCAGCTTCTACTGAATGGGAAACCAGCCAAGAAAGCACGAGGCCAACTAAAAGCCCTGAAACGTGAAATGGACAAAGCCCTCAAGGATAGTGAAGATCATCTTGACTCTTTTACCCTGGAGGAGCTACTAGAGGCCTTGTCCCATCTGAAGGCAGGAAAAGCATCTGGACTGGATGGAATCACAACTGAGATGATTCAACACTTTGGCCCGAGAACCCTATCCTGGCTATTGGACCTCTTCAATGTATGCGCAAGGACAAACAGGCTGCCAAGTGCATGGAGGAAAGCAAGAGTAGTCGCCCTACTGAAACCGGGGAAAGATCCAAAGTCCAAGAAAAGCTATCGCCCGATCTCCCTCCTGTGCATCGCATACAAGCTATTTGAGCGAATGGTTATGTCCCGCATGTCACCCAGTCTAGACGAACAACTGTCTCCAGACCAGGCTGGATTCCGACCAGGACGGTCAACATGTGGTCAACTTTTTAACCTTACACAATTCATAGAAGATGGGTTTGAGACAAAACAGGTCACTGGCACAGTCTTCATCGACCTCACTGCAGCCTATGACACAGTGAATCACAAGATCCTACTCCTCAAAGTGGCTAAAATGATAAAGAATAAGAAAATTGTAAAGATTATCCAGTCACTTCTCGAAAACAGGCGCTTCTTTGTTGAAATGGATGGCCGGAAGAGCAGGTGGCGCACCCAGAAGAATGGTCTTCCCCAAGGATCAGTGCTGGCTCCAACACTTTTCAACATATATACAAATGATCAGCCTGAGTTCCCAAATATCCGCCGATTCATATATGCTGATGACCTATGCCTCGCAACACAGGATGTGTCCTTCCAACCAATCGAGAGCAGAATGACAAATGCCCTAGACACCCTTACAAAGTACTACACTAAAAACTCGCTGAACGCCAACCCAGGGAAACACAAGTGTGTGCATTTCACCTCAACAACCACCACGCCCACAAAAAACTTAACATCAAGTGGAATGGCCAGACATTAGAGTACAACTACCACCCAGTGTACCTCGGAGTGACGCTTGATCGAACTCTGTCCTTCAGAGAACACGTGAGAAAGACCAAGGCAAACGTGTCCACACGTAATGCCCTCCTTGGAAAGCTGGCAAATATGAACTGGGGAACTGACCCTAAAACTCTAAGGACCACAGCATTGGCCCTCAGCTACTCAACTGCGGAGTACTGCTCAGCTGTATGGGCCCGATCATGCCATGCCTCCAAGCTAGACCCCGAGCTTAACAACGCCTGCCGGATCATAACGGGCCAGCTGAGAGCAACACCATTACCACTGGTCTACCGTGCAGCAGGAATAGCCCCACCACACATCCGGAGGGAAACTCATGCCCAAATACAAAAATACAAACAGGAAATGGACCCGAGACACCCCCTTCATGACCACAATTGCCCCAAAAGCAGGCTCAAATCAAGAAAAAGCTTCCTCACAGTAGAGAGCCTTCACCCAGACCACTCAGCATTCTTCCGCCTGGACAAATGGGTAGAATGGGACAAGACAGCAAACGATGCCCTCCAGCCCCCAACAGAAAAGCTCCCAGCAGGCACAGACCTCAAGAGAAAAGAATGGGTGGCGTTGAACAGAGCTAGAGCAAAGGTGGGAAACACCGCCACCAACCTCTTTAAATGGAAAATCTCACCGGGCACTGAATGCCCATGCGGTCACCCCAGACAGACCATGGACCACATCCTGTCCGAATGCTCGCTGGGACCTCACTGCACGAATGCTGACCTGAGGGAATGCAACCAGACTGCCCGGGACTGGCTGACTCACTGGCGCGACAAGATATGATATGATCATTTATAAATTTATCTCTGATCCAGAACAGAAGGGCATCCATCTCCATTCGCAGAGCAAGCCCGGATATTCATGCAAAGATTGATGGTCAATAAACTATTTGGAGGTATAATCAGCCAATTCAGCTACGTAATATCTAATTTCAAGGATAGAAAAATGGACAGAAATTACTGTCTCTGGGTAATGGGCATGATCTATATTACATCTCCATGTGCTCGAGGTTATTGGTCACATTGCAAAGTGTGTCCACCCACACAGTGAAAAGTGTTCATAGTTTGAGAAATATCCAACGTTACAATTGATCATTTTGCTCAGCATGACTCGTGGGTTTGTTTACAACTTTCATAAACAAAGCAGCGTGTTTAAACACATTGAGAAATGTCCAATCGTTGTACAGCAACAAATCATGTGATCGATGACTAGGTTGGACAAAAACATGAATATAGATCGCTCCCATTAGGGAGAAAGGGCACGGGTTGAGGGAAGTGAAACAATCATTTGTAGTCAGTGTACGATGAAGAGAAAACACATTTTTCTATTGTATCTTTGTGTTGTGTTTATATGAATGACAAATGCACTAACAATTTCTAGACTCACCAGTATCGTCTCCTTCAACTTATCTATCTAGCTATATACATCCGTATCTATCCATCAATCAATCTATCTATCTAACTATTTATCTACCTTCATATCTATTTACCTTGGAACCTCTTTATCTATATATCTACCCATCTGTCTGTCTGTCTGTCTGTCTGTCAATCTTTATATTAATCTATCAACCAATTTTTCTCTTTCCCCCACTCCCTATATATTTCATACACTCACACACGCACAAACACACACACACACACACACACACACACACATTCTTTTTCTATATTCTAGCAAAATTTAACATCTTGGGTACTCAAAACTTTCTGATTCCTGGACTTACTGTTAATGTGTATTGCACATCGATGATATTGCATCCACCCAAATGAGTAGGTGGCAATGAAGGAATAAACAATAACTCTCCTCTCCACGAGTCCTCACTCAGGCCTTGGATGGGAGGTCGAGTCACGTGAGCCACTTGTTTGCTAACATGTTTTGAGTGGCCTGTGGCGTAAAATATTGTTTCCTGGCAACACAATAAAATGTAAAAATATAGGATGAAAATGGCGTAGAATCTGAGCGTTAACTTTATATATTTGATAGAATAATTATGCGCGTGTTTAGGTTAGTGAAATGGTAATGTAGTAGTGGTAGTCATAGCAGTTTTAATATAAGAGGTTTTTTTAATTGTTGTAGTAGTAGTAGTAGTAGTAGTTGTAGTAGTAATAGTAGTAGTAGTAGTAGTAGTAGTAGTAGTAGTAGTAGTAGTAGTAGTAGTAGTAGTAGTAGTAGTAGTAGTAGTATAGTAGTAGTAGTAGTAGTAGTAGTAGTAGTAGTAGTAGTAGTAGTAGTATAGTATAGTAGTAGTAGTAATAGTATAGTAATAGTGGTAGTAGTAGTAGTAGTAGTAGTAGTAGTAGTAGTAGTAGTAGTAGTAGTAGTAGTAGTAGTAGTACTAGTAATAGTGGTAGTAGTAGTAGTAGTGGTAGATGTAGTAGTAGTAGTAGTAGTAGTAGTAGTAGTAGTAGTAGTAGTAGTAGTAGTAGTAGTAGTAGTAGTAGTAGTAGTGGTAGTAGTAGTAGTAGCAGTAGTAGTAGTAGTATAGAAGTAGTAGTAGTAGTAGTAGTAGTAGTAGTAGTAGTAGTAGTAGTAGTAGTAGTAGTAGTAGTAGTAGTAGAAGCTATTGTAGTAGTAGTAGTAGGAGTTGTAGTGTGGTGGTGGTGATGGTGGTGGCGAAGGCGGTGGTAATACTAGTTCAGTAGCAGTATGATGATGATGATGAAGATGATAATAAATATATTATTTATATATATATATATATATATATATATATATATATATATATATATATATATATGAGTGTTGGTGGGTACTCGTAGGTGCGAAAGTGCTCGATAATGATGGTTAGAGCTAATATAGAATACAAATTGTCACTCACATTTTTTTGTGGCCGAGACGTTCGTTTCTGTGTCTCTTTACACGTCCTCAGTCTGAGGACGTGTAAAGAGACACAGAAACGAACGTCTCGGCCACAAAAAAATAATATACTATATTCATCCCAAAAAATGGGAATTCGTTTACAGAAGTGGCATGCATAAAAATCTATATGATGACCTTGACGATGAAGATGAGCATGATGATGATGATGTGGTAATAGTAGTAGTAGTAGTAGTAGTAGTAGTAGTAGTAGTAGTAGTAGTAGTAGTATTAGTAGTAGTAGTAGCAGTAGTAGTAGTAGTAGTAGTAGTAGTAGTAATAGTATTAGTAGATGATGATGATGATGATGATGATGATGATGATGATGATGATGATGATGATGATGATGATAATGATGTGTCTGCATTCCTTAAAGAAGAGGGAGAGGAGGAGGAAGAAGAGCAGGAGGAGGGAGAAGGAGGAGGAGGATGTGGAGGAAGAAGAAGAAGAAGAAGAAGAAGAAGAAGAAGAAGAAGAAGAAGAAGAAGAAGAAGAAGAAGAAGAAGAAGAAGAAGAAGAAGAAGAAGAAGAAGAAGAAGAAGAAGAAGAAGAAGAAGAAGAAGAAGAAGAAGAAGAAGAAGAAAAGAAGAAGAAGAAAGAAGAAGAAGAAGAAGAAGAAGAAGAAGAAGAAGAAGAAGAAGAAGAAGAAAGAAAAGAAAAAAGAAGAAGAAGAAGAAGAAGAAGAAGAAGAAGAAGAAGAAGAAGAAGAAAGAAGAAGAAGAAGAAGAAGAAGAAGAAGAAGAAGAAGAAGAAGAAGAAGAAGAAAGAAGAAGAAGAAGAAGAAGAAAAAAAAAAAAAAAAGAAAAGAAGAAGAAGAAGAAGAAGAAGAAGAAGAAGAAGAAGAAGAAGAAGAAGAAGAAGAAGAAGAAGAAGAAGAAGAAGAAGAAGAAGAATCTCACCATAGTCAGATCAACAGATGATTGATCTATAGTTCTACTGGCTCCGTTCTTAATGTCAGCATAAAGTCTAATGGCCTCTCCGGGCACCCACCCATGCCTCTCGATGTAGAAAAGAGCTGAGATGGGCCCTGATTTGCAACAGCAACAGCACAAATTCTTCTGATTACTGCCTGATAACCCACACTGAAATCAATATACAGTAATTGAACAGAATTAATTGTTTTTATCACGAAAACCAGCAGCAACATTTCGACAAGATAATAATTACCTATATATAGTTAGGTAGTGTCAGTTTTTCTCATTGTCCTGTAGTTTGTCATATTTAGCTTTCTATGCATTTTAAAGACATTTTCTTGTTTCTTTTCTGTTTTTAAGGGGGGGGGGGGGTCTTTCTTCGGCTATGCTTTTCGACTTTTTTGAGAGGGGGGGGGGGGGGGTGACGATCTTGTAGCTTTTCTAAGCCCATAGATTTGTGTTGGTTTGTGGCTAGGGAGAATTATTTGGTGTATGCTGTGCAGATCGTGTTCGTGTTACTATGCACCTCCTCATCTTCAATGAATTATCTCGATTCTAATTTTTACATATGCACTTATGCATTGGCCAACAATAGGACATGCAGTAATATGAAGTCTTTCCCCCCGGTGGGTTTCAAGATGTTCCGCACAAACCCAGCTCCTTCATCACTACTAGAAAAAATATCGACTTCACTGTTCCCTTTGTTTGAGACAATTGCTCTACCGTTGGGCTGTCGGTATGCTTGATCGTAGCCTTCGTAAACTCATATCCTTACATAGACCAATTACGTCACAATCCAAGGTACTGACGACCACCAGAGGAAGGTGAACACTGTGGTGTTTTCCGGGGGGAAGGGGG
>NC_088361.1:2678525-2681025 GCF_034508935.2 Berghia stephanieae | reverse complement strand
TATTGCACATATAAAGCTCAATTAAAAAAAAAAATTCAATGATGATGATATGGTGGTGGTGGTTGCAGTAGTAGTAGTGGTAGTGATGATAATGTGGTGGTGGTTGTAGTTGTATTAGTAGTGATAGTGATGATGATGTGGTGGTGGTTGTAGTAGTAGTGGTAGTGATGATGATGTGGTTGTGGTGGTTGTAGTAGTAGTTGTAATGGTGATGATATGGTGGTAGTGGTGGTTGCAGTAGTAGTGGTAATGGTAATGATATGGTGGTGGTGGTTGTAGTAGTAGTGGTCGTGATGACGATGTGGTTGTGGTGGTTGTAGTAGTAGTGGTAGTGATGCTATTGTGGTGGTGGTTGTAGTAGTTGAGGTAGTGATGTGGTGGTGGTTGTAGTAGTAGTGGTGGTGGTGGTTGTGGTAGTAGTGGTAATGATGATGATATGTGTGGTGGGTTGCAGTAGTAGTGGTAGTGATGACGATGTGGTTGTGGTGATTGTAGTAGTGGTAGTGATGATGATGTGCTGGTGGTGGTGTAGTAGTAGTGGTAGTGATAATGATGTGGGGCTGGTGGTTGTAGTAGTAGTGTTAGTGATGATATTGTGGTGGTGGTTGTAGTAGTAGATGATGTGGTGGTTGGAAAACACATTACAGGTTATTATAATACATGATTACACACATTCTCTGACTTCATTTTTTGACAGTTTCGTTGTGCCATAAATATACGCAACAGTTCTGAAACATTTTATTGTGGATTTTGATATTGTTTGCTGTTTTTCTTGTGTCGTTATGTTGACATAGATACCGAATGAATGGTAATTACTACATTCTCAGCCAACAACAAAATGGCGCTGAATGCTTTCATTGGTGGACACTTTTTAGGCTTCGTACGTATTCTCATTCGTTTAATTCTATGTTTCATTGTGAATGTGATTATTGTTGGCTGAAATATTTTTGTTATAGGTGAAAAAAAATTATAATTTAAAAAAATAAATAAATAAATAAATAAATTATATATATATATGACCGGATCATCTTTGCCCAACCACTGTAAATAGGCTAGAACCGCCACTGACACACACACTCACATACACAGAAAGAGAGAGAGTGAGAAGATAGAGAAAGAGAGAGAGAGAGAGAGAGAGAGAGAGAGAGAGAGAGAGAGAGAGAGAGAGAGAGCATATGTGATTCAAGGCACATAGAATTGCTTTATAATTTACAGTATTCTTATAAAATGAACTCTTACACCCGCCAACAAATTCAAAAGATGGATTTTGAATAACAACTCGAAAAATGCTGTCTCATTCTTTTCCAACCGATTTGTTTTTCTTTTTACTTTTAATGATGGCTGTCGGCTGCTATCGTTAAGGTTAATGACAATGTCTGTAATTCCATTTAATGTCACTGCTCATTGAACGGTTACCAGGATGTCTGTGTTATGTTTCTAGTGAGTGAAGGAAAAAAAAATGATTTTTATAGATGTTGGAAAAGGGGGAGGGGGGGGGTTCTTTCCATATTTATGCACACATCGCGAAGTCCCAGGTTTGAGAGGGTTTTTTTTGTTGTTGCAAAGATGAGGGTCATTTAAATCGATCGATATTTGAAGGACGAGTTTGCTGACCAAATTTTAAAATATTATAGGTTTTTCCAGAATAGGCTATGATATAATAGTTATAATTCTAACGTCACACTCACTATTAAGTCAGCCAAAGATGGATCAAACATTAGCCCAAGTTAAAAGGTTGTATCTGTCTGGTATCGTTACAGGGCATTCTTTTATCGCTTGATTTGGTTGTTATGTTTCCCGATGAGAACTCATGTGAGGATGAAATTGAGTCTATAGATAGTATGAAGTTGACGTCACTCAGGTCTTTGTTATTGTTATTTTGCCATCCATGTTTATGAGTAATTCTCACTAAACTGTATTAACCAGACTATAAACGTTTAAGGTTACACATAGTTTTGTGTGTTGGTCCGTTATATTTCCGGATGGCAATGTTGTGAGCTTCTTAGCCAAGCGCATACTATATATAGATAGAATGAAGTTGAAGTGACTCAGGTCTTTGTTATTGTTTTTTGCTATCCATGTTTATGAGTAATTCTCACTAAACTGTATTAACCCGACTAAAAAAGTTTATGGTAACTCATAGTTTTGTCTGTTGGTCCGTTATACTTCCGGATGGCAATGTTGTGAGTTTCTTAGCCAAGAGCACACTATCAAGAGCTATCTTGATAACATGCCGATCCACAGACTGAAATTGTCGGACCTACGGGTATCCAATGGGGATTATCTATATTGCCTCTCTCTCGAGGTCATTGGCCACGCTCAAAGTGACCGCATAGTGAAAAGTGTTCACAAGTTTTGAAATATCTAACATCACGATTGGCAAATTTGTTCAGCTTGACACATGAGTATGTTAACAACTTTCATAAACTGAACAGTGTGTTTTACATTTGCAAAGGAATTTCCAATCGCTAGACAGCAACAAATCATGTGATTGATGACT
>NC_088361.1:2659813-2667192 GCF_034508935.2 Berghia stephanieae | reverse complement strand
ATTGTTTTGATTTGGCTGGAACGATTACTATAGTAAACAACGCTTCGGCCCGTTCATGAAAAAAATTGCGCTCGCTCGTTTAACTCAAAAATTTAAAACGATCTCCTAAAATGATATAAATGTGACTTCTTAGGTTTTTCTTCACGGTCAAAACCACACACCATTCTATTAAATGATTACGTCAGGAAAAAAAGGGGAATATTGACAGGTCGACCGGAGTTGAACTCGTGAGACGACAACACATGCGAAGTGTAGCGAGAGTCAAGCTATTGTTTTGTCTTGTCCTATTCTATATAGAGAAAGGATAAAATAGTAAAGCCTCGTGTGTGAGTGGGTTGCGTGTCATAGTCTTGTTTTAAATTGTTTCTTTTTTGTTTATGTGTGTTGGATGACTCTCTCACCTAAATTTTCAATGCCGAAAGATTCCCGCACACAAAAAGGGGGAATTGGGGGTATTTGGCTTACATATTTATAGTATCTAGTTCTAAATAGATACTGATTAGAATATATTATGACATATAACACAATGCCAAAATTTACAATTCCGAAGTTTCCCTTATTTCAAATGAAGTAAAGCTCCCAAAACCTAATGGTAGTGATTGTAGTACTGAGTGTTAGTGAGGTGATGTGGTTTTTGGTGGTGGTTGTAGTTGTAGTAGTAATAGTGATGATGATGTGGTGGTGGCGATGATTGTAGTTGTAGTAGTAGGGGTAATGATGATGATGTGGTGGTGGTTGTAGTAGTAGGTGAATGGTAATGAATGGTGTGGTGGTGGTTGTAGTAGTAGTGGTAATGATGCGGCTATGTGGTCTAGTATTATGACACTCGTTTTTCCGGATCGGAAGGTCCTGGGTTCGAGCCTCGCGCTCGGCGCATAGTTGAGTCCTTGGAAAAGGCTCTTTACTCACATTCTCTCACCGTACTCAGGTGTAAAATGAGTACCTGGCCGTTAACAGAGTTGTCTTTGTCCGAAAAATTGTAATATCGCCTAACAGGCGTCATGTCCCGTCCTACATGTTAAATGTTGACCAGGGGCCCCTTTAAAGCGCTTTGAGCCACATTTAGTAGATATTGCAAAATATAAAGCTCAATTAAAAAAAAAAAATTCAATGATGATGATATGGTGTGGTGGTTGCAGTAGTAGTAGGTGGTAGTGATGATAATGTGGTGGTGGTTGTAGTTGTATTAGAGTGATAGTGATGATGATGTGGTGGTGGTTGTAGTAGTAGTGGTAGTGATATGATGTGGTTGTGGTGTTTGTAGTAGTAGTTGTAATGGTGATGATATGGTGGTAGTGGTGGTTGCAGTATAGTGGTAATGGTAATGATATGGTGGGGGGTGGTTGTATATAGTGGTCGTGATGACGATGTGTTGTTGTGGGTTGTAGTAGTAGTGGTAGTGATGCTATTGTGTTGGTGGTATGTAGTAGTTGAGGTATGATGTGTGGTGGTGGTAGTATAGTGGTGGGGTGGGTTGTGGTAGTAGTGGTAATGAGATGATATGGTGGTGGTGGTGCAGTAGTAGTGGTAGTGATGACGATGTGGTTGTGGTGATTGTAGTAGTGGTAGTGATGTGAGTGCTGGTGGTGGTGTAGTAGTAGTGGTAGTGTAATGAATGTGGGGCTGGTGGTTGTAAGTAGTGTTAGTGATGATATTGTGGTGGTGGTTGTAGTAAATTAGATGATGTGGTGGTGGAAAACACATTACAGGTTATTATAATACATGATTACACACATTCTCTGACTTCATTTTTTGACAGTTTCGTTGTGCCATAAATACGCAACAGTTCTGAAACATTTTATTGTGGATTTTGATATGTTTGCTGTTTTTCCTTGTGTCGTTATGTTGACATAGATACCGAATGAATGGTAATTACTACATTCTCAGCCAACAACAAAATGGCGCTGAATGCTTTCATTGGTGGACACTTTTTAGGCTTCGTACGTATTCTCATTCGTTTAATTCTATGTTTCATTGTGAATGTGATTATTGTTGGCTGAAATATTTTTGTTATAGGTGAAAAAAAATTATAATTTAAAAAAATAAATAAATAAATAAATAAATTATATATATATATGACCGGATCATCTTGCCCAACCACTGTAAATAGGCTAGAACCGCCACTGACACACACACTCACATACACAGAAAGAGAGAGAGTGAGAGATAGAGAAAGAGAGAGAGAGAGAGAGAGAGAGAGAGAGAGAGAGAGAGAGAGAGAGAGAGAAGAGAGAGCATATGTGAGTCAAGGCACATAGAATTGCTTTATAATTTACAGTATTCTTATAAAATGAACTCTTACACACCCGCCAACAAATTCAAAAGATGGATTTTGAATAACAACTCGAAAAATGCTGTCTCATTCTTTTCCAACCGATTTGTTTCTTCTTTTTACTTTTAATGATGGCTGTCGGCTGCTATCGTTAAGGTTAATGACAATGTCTGTAATTCCATTTAATGTCACTGCTCATTGAACGGTTACCAGGATGTCTGTGTTATGTTTCTAGTGAGTGAAGGAAAAAAAAATGATTTTATAGATGTTGGAAAAGGGGAGGGGGGGGGGGTTCTTTCCATATTTATGCACACATCGCGAAGTCCCAGGTTTGAGAGGGTTTTTTTTGTTGTTGCAAAGATGAGGGTCATTTAAATCGATCGATTTTGAAGGACGAGTTTGCTGACCAAATTTTAAAATATTATAGGTTTTTCCAGAATAGGCTATGATATAATAGTTATAATTCTAACGTCACACTCACTATTAAGTCAGCCAAAGATGGATCAAACATTAGCCCAAGTTAAAAGGTTGTATCTGTCTGGTATCGTTACAGGGCATTCTTTTATCGCTTGATTTGGTTGTTATGTTTCCCCGATGAGAACTCATGTGAGGATGAAATTGAGTCTATAGATAGTATGAAGTTGACGTCACTCAGGTCTTTGTTATTGTATTTTGCCATCCATGTTTATGAGTAATTCTCACTAAACTGTATTAACCAGACTATAAACGTTTAAGGTACACATAGTTTTGTGTGTTGGTCCGTTATATTTCCGGATGGCAATGTTGTGAGCTTCTTAGCCAAGCGCATACTATATATAGATAGAATGAAGTTGAAGTGACTCAGGTCTTTGTTATTGTTTTTTTGCTATCCATGTTTATGAGTAATTCTCACTAAACTGTATTAACCCGACTAAAAAAGTTTATGGTAACTCATAGTTTTGTCTGTTGGTCCGTTATACTTCCGATGGCAATGTTGTGAGTTTCTTAGCCAAGAGCACACTATCAAGAGCTATCTTGATAACATGCCGATCCACAGACTGAAATTGTCGACCTACGGGTATCCAATGGGGATTATCTATATTGCCTCTCTCTCGAGGTCATTGGCCACGCTCAAAGTGACCCGCATAGTGAAAAGTGTTCACAAGTTTTGAAATATCTAACATCACGATTGGCAAATTTGTTCAGCTTGACACATGAGTATGTTAACAACTTTCATAAACTGAACAGTGTGTTTACATTTGCAAAGGAATTTCCAATCGCTAGACAGCAACAAATCATGTGATTGATGACTTGTTTGCACGAAAATCTGAATATAGATCTCTACCATTGATGTATTGAGTATCCTTTTTTTTTAAATCCATAACATTCACCATCCGGATATAACGAATCAAAACATAAAACTCTCTGTAACCTTAGACGTTATAGTCTGATTAATGCGATTTATTGAGAACTACTCATAAACATAGCTGGAAAAGCAATAGATAGAATGCGCTTGGCCAAGGAGTTCACAACATTGCCATCCGGAAGTATAACGGACCAACACACAAACTCTGTATAACCATGAACTTTTATAGTCTGGTTAATACAGTTTAGTGAGAACAATTCACAAACGCGGATGGCAAAAACAATAACGAAGGCCTGAGTGACGTCATCTGCATACTATCTATAGTCTGATAAATGCGATTTATTGAGAACTACTCATAAACATAGCTGGAAAAGCAATAACAAAGAGCTGAGTGGTGTCAATTTTGTTCCTTCTATAAGGTTCGTTATTTTTTTTTATGATGGAAAATAAAAACATCAAATCATTGCACAATGACACAGTGCATTTCTATATAGATAGTATGCGCTTGGCTAAGAAGTTCCCAACATTGCCATCCGGAAGTATAACGGACCAACACACAAATCCATATGTAATCTTGGTCGTTTATAGCCTGGTTAATGCAGCCAAACAGGCCTTCATGGACCTCGGAAACATTTTGAAAAACAAACAGATGTCGTTCGGGATTAGATTCCGAGTCTTGAAGTGCTACGTGTGGCCAATCTTGTTATACGGATGCGAAAGCTGGACTACAAATGCAGAGACACAAAAGAACATTGAAGCTTTTGAAATGTGGTGTTTGAGAAGGATGCAGAGAATATCGTATACTGCACACAAAACGAACGAATAAGTGCTAAAACAAACATACCAACGAAGGAAACTAATGCCCTTCATAGCGGACCGACAACTATCCTTTTTCGGACACATAGTAAGGAAAGATAAGAATGAATACCTGGCAAGTTGTGGGAAAATACCTGGTAAACGCGCCCGGGGGAGACAAAGAAAAACACTCATAGACCAACTGAAGGGCTTCACCAACCTAACAATCCAAGAGCAGTTTGAAAAAGCAAGAGACAGGGAGGAATGGAGAGAGAGAATTCATGCAGTATCCGAAGCCTGGACCAGGCATGGAACCTAGAAGAAGAATGCAGTTTAGTGAGAAATACTCACAAACATAATAACAAATGCCTGAGTGACGACATCTTCGTTCTATCGATATCTGTTTCAAAACATTGTGATAAATGCTTACATACCATCCGATACTTTTGGTATCTCGGCGTGAAAAGAAGGAGGTATCTAATGTCTGAGACGCATACTATCAATCCGTGAGAGTTTAAAGCAAAGGTTAGATAGATATTCTAATAATCTGTGATTGCTGTGCACATTTTCATGTGTGAAGTTCAAACCAATGAGCCAGTGGCACAAAATGTCACAACCGTTGACATTGTCGATTGTCGATGCTACTCGCCACCCCCCCCCCCCCCTCCCTCCCTCCCTCTCTCACTCTCTCTCTCTCTCTCTCTCTCTCTCTCTCTCTTTCTCTCTCTCTATCTCTCTCTCTATCTTTATCTCTCTCCCTCTCTCTCCCTCTCCCTCTCTTTCTCTCTCTCTTCCCCCCCCCCCCTCTCTCTCTCTCTCTCGCTCTCTCTCTATCTATCTATCTCTCTCCATTTATTTATTAGTTTCCTCTTCATCTTTTGCTGTTACAATACATCGTATCTATACGACGTGAGCATAGTAGCAAATACAAGTAAACGTCATATTATTTTTCCCATGGATTGAAGCTTTAGAAATAGAGGTTTGAATTTCATATGATCAATATTTATCATGAGGCAGAGAAGTGTGTGACGTTACACATTCCTCTTTTCCGGTTCAAACTTATAGGAAGTGTGTAAACAATTATTTTGTGACTGCTTTCTTGACAATTCTAATTAACGAAAAACTCCCCCCGCCCCCCCCCCCCCCCCCCCCCCCCCGAAGAATCCATATATTTAGGCAGCCTTGTTACAATCACTGGCGGATCTGAGAGAGAATTGCGTAATAGGCGCATTTATAAAGCTAAGAATACCGTTAAATTACTGAACAATGTTTGAACAGAACAAAAGTTTGCAATTCGAAAGCCAAACTTGAAATTTAACCAAGTTGTATAATTTCAACACTTCTGTATAGATCTGAATGCCGGAGGATGACATAGAGAGACATGAACAAGTTGTCTGCATAAAGTGCCGCAGAAAGATTATAAACATTTACTGTCCGACCAGAATTTTAAAAAAAAATGAAAGTCTGCTAAATCAAGGTAGAATGGTTTACATGAAGGACATCATCATGAGAGGAAGGTAGAGATGGATAGTCAAGTTATGAGGAAAGAGAAGTTCAACATCAGCAATATTAGCCTACATGTGACACCAGATAGAAAGAGAAGAAGAGGAAGACCCCGGGCAGCTTGGAGAACAGTAGAGGAAAAGATGAGAGATTAGGGGGGGGGGGGGGGGGGGTGAGTTGAGGAGACCTGGAATTCTCTGAAGATGGTGGTCACAGACAGAGGTCTTCCGTTGATGCCTTACATGCAAACAGGCATAATGGCAGTGAGTTTGTAAGTTTCTTAACAATAACAGTAATGGCATGGTTTCTGGTTAGAGTAAAGTGATATCCCAGCAGCATATCTAACAAGTGTGCCAATATAGGTAATATATTCCTTTCGGAAGAATCAATTTGATCTGTCATTGGGTCGGGGTGAGGGGGAGGGGTCTCAAACTATCAGCTAATGTAACAAACAGATTAATGTCCATTTGAAATCAATCAATTAGATTGCGCAATTAGAGCTAATGGATTGAGCTTATTGATTTTATCAATTCACTGATATTCTTACTCACACTTTTTGAAAATCATGTCAACTTAAAGATTTTCTTTAGTCTTTTTCTCGTTATTTTGATAGATTGTTATTTGATTTATTAGTTTCTTAGTTAGTTGATTGCTTACTAAGTTGATTAGTTACTCTATTGACTGAATAACTAAAAAATTAAATGATTATGCGTGTCTGTTGCTTTCATTCTTTTATTGATATATTATTCCATTTACTATTCGTGTTACTCGTAACTTTTTTAATGGGCTGAGATTGTTGATAATTAGATTAGGTTATCATGAACCAATGAAGGCAATAAATTAAAGAGGCAAAGTTACCTCTTGAGAAAAAGCCACCGCAGTTGCTGGCGACAGCTTTCCAATAAGCATGAATTTGATTTTTGAGCATTAGGCCCAAACCGGATAAAACATCATTGGTCACATAATTCAAAGTGATGTTAAGCTGCTCGAAGCTGTGGACTGTGAAACGTAATAAACAAAATTGAATACAACAGTTTAAAAAAAAAAAAAAAGAACGAAATACCAAACACGGAAAGTTTTCAGCTCAAAACCCTTCTCATCCAACAAAAAGAAAACCCTGATAACAACATAAATTCATTCCTTAAAAACCCAGATAGACGTAAAGTATTCGTGTATTTATTGTTCTGGTTGGTATATTGTTCTAGTTTGAAGCTGGTGTATTCAATTTTCTTTATTACTTTTTGGTTACATAATATGCATTTTTATGATTTATCCTGATGCTATGGTGATATATATATATGTATATATATATTATAATTATATATATATATATATATATATATATATAATTATATATATATGTATATGTATATTCCAAACAAAGTAATTGTAAATTTGTCAATGCAACTATGACTTACGATTTCCAAACAAGAGAATGTTATTTTCAAAATATTTTTCTTTGGC
>NC_088361.1:2656886-2659714 GCF_034508935.2 Berghia stephanieae | reverse complement strand
GAGAGAAGAGAAGAGAAGAGAGAGAGAGAGAGAGAGAGAGAGAGAGAGAGAGAGAGAGAGAGAGAGAGAGAGAGACGAGTGTGAAAGGTTTTGAAAGATAGGAAACCTGAAAAGGTCAGTATTAAGTCTTCTGGCCAAAATGAGACAAAGTTGTTTTTTCAGCGTATGATAGACGCCGTGAAACTGACCATTTTTATAGAACTGGAGGTGAATTGATCTTTGCCTGTATTTGGCATAATTCAAATTGTAGTTCCACTCACCTCACTCACACTGTAGATTTTGAACAGTAAATCACTCCAGCTTTAAACATTCCAATAACAATAATTGAACTTCAATGAAGACGCTACTACACCTGTATGCATTGTATATAACACAACCATTGTCTTTCACTTCTTGATTGACAAAACATTTCCTGTCTCTTGAAATATGAACTTGAAATATTATGATCAAGAACTGTTGTTCAAAGTCAGCAAGGAAGGGTTTGCATTGAAACCTCCCTATACCAGATAACTACACACCATTAACCAGTTAAATTTCGTACTCTGGAAAAAACATGTATGTAAAAATTTGGCCAGAAAACTCTAGCTTCAAATATCGATCAATTTTAATGACCCTCAACTTGGCAAAAACTCTCAAACTGAGACTTCGCGAAGTCCCAGGTTTGAGAGTTTTTGCCAAGATGAGGGTCATTTAAACCGATTGATATACGAAGGACGAGTTTTCCGGCCAAATTTTTTAAAAACCTGACTTTTTCCAGATTGCTGTAGTAAACTGGTTAAAAGAAAAAGGCTTGCCTCATCATATTTTCATGAAACACTCGAGACTTATATTATTTGATTTCAGTTGTGGCTGTGTTCTACCAAGCGAATCGTGACCCATATTAATATTTGCATTGTGCTATGATAAAAAAATGATTTGGTGAAAAATTGACAGCTATTTGTCATGTGCTGCTAAATTCTTAACATTATGGCAGGCAGAGGAATGACAACCAAATGTAGCCAATCCACAAAATATTTTGGTTGTTTGTTCTTGTGGGCTTTACGGCACTCGAAACACTATTAATATTATTAGGTCATTTCAATGCCAATAAAAAGGAAGATGGTAGACAAAAGGGGGGACTGGTTTCTAAGATCAGTCCATTGATTTGCCGATTTTGACACGACCTAAAAGTCCCATCCAGGAACAAGCAAAGGATTCCGCTGAGAAGAATACGCTTAACTTACTCAATCCTAGAGATTTTTGCAACTTTTCAAATGGAAAAAAAAATGTATTAAAAATGAGCATGTACATAGATAGTTTTATTCAACTGTCATTAACATGCAAAATCTAAACACATTCGCGTTGATACTTGCCTAACTATAATGAGTCTCTGTAATAAATAGGCATGGGGTAAAAGTAGCACGGGTAAACAACGGATATCGTCGGCGTTAGGGTTGAGTGAGTTAAATGTTTGCAATGTACAATGTACAGTAGTCAAAACAATTAGTTATAATAGAACATAAAAGTAACAAAGAGATGATTTACAGGATAAAATATATTTTATTACCTCAATACAATACAACACATCGGACTGTTGTCTCCCATCTAGCTAAGGATACCCGCCAGGACAGGAGGGCAGCGTGGCTCAGCGGCACGCTCTTTGCTTCGTATAACCGAGTTCGATCACCCGCCGCTGCACTGTGTGGCCTTGAGCAAGTCACATCGCCCTAGCTCAATTTGCTCGCTGCAATGCGGCTGACGCCTGGGTTATTCCAGTCTTCCCGTGGAATAGACCCTAGAGACAAATTTCTCCTATGGGATGAATAAAGGGAATTTTATTTTTTATTTTTAAAAATTTTATTAATATAAAAACGAGCAACCTCAATCTAGAATAAAGCTCGAGAGTAGCACTTAAGGGGAAAACAGATATGAGAGATATGAGACACAGCAAATAACTTCTGCCCAAAATGTGCGGCTATGTAGTCTAGTGGTATGACACTCGCTTTCGGATCGGAAGGTCCTGGAATCGGGCCTCGCGCTCGGCGCATAGTTGAGTCCTTGGAAAAGGCGCTTTACTCACATTTTCTCACCGTACTCAGGTGTAAAATGAGTACCTGGCTGTTAACAGCGGTGTCTTTGTCCGAAAAATTGTAATATCGCTTAACAGGCGTCATGTCCCGTCCTAAATGTTAAATGTTGCTGTTGACCAGGGATCCCTTGTAAATAGCTCTTTACTCACATTCCCTTATCGTACTCAGTTGTGAAATAAATAGGCCAGAAACAGCGTTGTCGCGATCGGGAAAAAAAAAAGAAATATAATATAGCATTACTGGGTAAAGTCCCGTCCTACGTATTAAATGTTACTGTTGCTTGGGATCCATTGTAAAGCGTTTTAACACATTGAAGGCATTGCATTATAGGAAAATTCACGTCTCTTAGAACAAACGCTTATAATACATCAAATCAAATTTTTAATAGATTAGATAAAAAACTGGGAATGCATCTGCTGATGAACAATTTGCCGAAAGCGGACAGCGCGATAACACTCGCCCTCTATCAATTTTGGCCAGATTGTCTTTACTTCGATGAATGAAGATGATCGTAAACTTGAATAGAATTCTACTTTACATTGAATCCAAAGCGCTCTTGGGTTAGAGATGATTTTACACGTTGATAATCCTCATAATTTGAGGTGTAAAAAAAAAAACAATTTCTAGCCAAAATGAAAAATTATCTTTTCTCAGTGTTAAGGTAGATTCAGTAACTTACTTTGTGGAAAAACTTTATAAACTTACTAGTGGCTCTCCAACAACATGAACTATGTACTGCCATAGTCGATATATGTGTAA
>NC_088361.1:2634386-2651886 GCF_034508935.2 Berghia stephanieae | reverse complement strand
TACGACTACTACTCTACTACTACTACTACTCTACTACTACTACTACTACTACTACTACTACTACTACTACACTACTACTACTATACACTACTACTACTACTACTACTACTACTACTACTACTACTACTACTACTACTACTACTACTACTATTACTACTACTACTACTACTACTACTACTACTACTACTACTACTACTACTACTACTACTACTACTACTAAATGTCATGGTAGGAATTTATTGTTGTCTTCATCTTTATCATTATGATGCCACCGTTGTCTCTGTCGTGATGCTGATGATGATGATGATGATGATGATGATGATGATGATGATGATGATGATGATGATGGTGGTGGTGGTGGTGGTGGTGATGACGACGACTGTGCTATCAATATCAATTTCCTAACAACTGGTCTCAGCTGATCTTACAACATCACACAAAAATCCTTGTATTGATACTGTGCGCTTGGCTAAAAACTCACAACATTGCCATCCGGAAATATAATGGACCAATGCACAAAACTATGTGTAACTTTAAACGTTTATAATGTGGTTAATACAGTTCAGTGAGAATTACTCATAAAGATAGATGGCAAAAACCATAACAAAGACATGAGTGACGTCACTAAGTTACGAAGATGACTTTACTCAAGCCTTTGTTATTGTTTTTTGCCATCCATATTTGTGAGTAATTCTCACTAAACTGTATTAACCAGAAGTTCAAGGTAACACACAATTTTCCGGATGGCAATGTTGTGACCTTCTTAGACAAACGCATACTATCAATAGGGAAATATTTTGAAAACCATACTCAAGTCCTAGATTTGTTGTAATTTATTATTAATCTATCGTCAAAGATTTTTTTTGTTTATAGAGATGGTGTCTGTTCATATTATATGTTATGTTTGTTAAAAGGTAGATATGTTCATAAAAATGTTGTTTACTGAAATGTTTGTTCATTGAAGACGTTTTGTCCTTATATTTTATATTTACCCGATTCATACATCATTATTCATACATAGCAAGACATGTACACATCATTGTCAGGTGCTTGCAAATTAAATGCTTTGATAATCTAGCAGTACAAATAATCCTCTTTTCAATGGGCATTTAATTCGGTTTCAAAGCACTCTAAACCGTCTCTTTATATTTGCGTCTTGTATTATTCAATAAATTCTGTATGCTTCATGGATCATAACTCTTACATCAAAATTCCTTGCATTATATCTTACCCTAACGTATTCTTTCTTTAAACGCATTCTACATTATGATATGCATGGTTTTACCTTAAAACGCCCGATTAAATAAAATTATGAACATAGAAGAAGAAGAAGAGATTGAATAAATTTGATTTAAAAACAAAACTCGAATAACACCGTGTGATACAGGACCTTATGAAACAAAGTATGAGCTATTTAAGCGAATTGCATCTTTAACTCTCTCCTTACCAGCCATTTTCAGGATTTTCCTCAAAATTTCACACCCAACTAACACAAAATTATATTTTTTGTCACTCAAATACAATAACAGTATGTTCTTGCGATAAATGATTTCTGTCGTCTAAAATGTTCTACAACACACTGTTCACTTTTTTTAAATTTTATGATCTACACAAGAGAAATTTGAATAATAAAAATGTTGGTTGCATCGTAACGAACGTGACGATTTTCCTATAGTTGGTAAGGAGAGAGTTAAACACAAAGTGGCGTTTCTCGACTGGAACCGAACTTTAGACCTATTTCACGAAGATACTTGCTATCCGGTATACAAACCGCCGCCATTGAATAAGATTGACCGCAAAACAATTTTTTTCAATTTCCATCCCTTGTCGAGAATAGGCTTCAACAGTCATGACGTCACTTCCCTAGTAATGACGCTTAGTAACTTAGTAACTGACTCTAAACTATCGGAACAATGGCGGGGGCCCTTATGAAATATTTCTCCGACGAGGTTTTGACTTTTATACATTCTGATTACATGACATATGAAAAGTTCTAGCCAGCATGAAGAATAAAAGTACCGATTTTCTTTGTTTAGAACCACGCTTCTCGCCGTTGCTGGTCGACGTGACATCAGACTATTGAATCCAATTGCTGATATGTGAATATCGGCTCAAAATGTCGGAGTGAACCAGAGATGGGTTTTAAAATATAAAAAAAAGAGATGTGAATTCTTTTTTTTTGTCAGTAAAAGAAAAAGTACGATTCTATCACATAAAACAGACATGCACATATCATTATGTTCAGTTTTTGCTATGTTTGGAAATTTATTATTTCTCTATTTCACATTAACTCTTAATACGGCAACCATCTGGAATACCGATGGTCCGCCTAGCTCAAAAACGACAACCATCTGGATAACCGATGGCCCTTTTAAGCATAGTATTTGTTTCGTTCATACTGAAATCCTACGTTTATAATAGCAAAAATAAAACTTGAATTCATTTCTCATTGTTTTCCCTTTGTTTAAGCCTTGTAATTAATTTTCTGTGTTGTGTTTACTTTTTTCTAACCTATGTTTTGATGATGAAAAGATATTAATGAAATATAGATAGTACGAAGTTGACGTCACTTTGGTCTTTGTTGTTGCTTTTTGCCATCTGCGTTTATGAGTAATTCTCACTAAACTGTATTAACCAGACTATAAACGTTCAATGTTACGCATAGTTTTGTGTGTTGGTCCATTATACTTCCGGATGGAATGTTGTGCCAAGCGCATACTATCTATACAATTACAAAATTTCATGAGCATACGCAAACACTCATGATCCTACTGACACACGTGAGAGAGTTTATGCGTGTGTGTTCGTGTGTAAATGTGAGGTTTTCTCTCTCTCTCTCTCTCTCTCTCTCTCTCTCTCTCTCTCTCTCTCTCTTTCTCATTCTTTCTTTCTTTCTGTGTGTGTGCGTGTGTCTGTCTGTCTTTTTATATCTGTGTGTCTCTCTGTCTCTCTCTCTCTCTCTCTCTCTCTCTCTCTCTCTCTATATATATATATATATATATATATATATATATATATATGTGTGTGTGTGTGTGTGTGTGTGTGTGTGTGTGTGTGTCCCCATCCATCCCCAAGCAAATAAATCGTTAACATAACCACCGGAGACGTAAGTGTACATATTTCAACTGGGAGTGGAGTTGAGTGGACTCCGTAATCCCCAAGCTTAAAACTTAAAATGGCCTCAGTCGAAATAACAAATTAGCTGCCGTACTCTGGCCAAAGATGAGGGTGATACATTAAACCGATCGATATTTGAAGGACGAGATTTCTGGTTAGATTTTTAAACACGAGTTTGTTTTTCCTAAGTACGGCATTTAACGGTTAAACGAGGAGGAGAGAAAAAAATAAGGTTGTAACTTTATATTTGAGATCGGGCGATTCGAGGTCAATCTGTGTTTTTATGTGGCCTCTTTAATTCACAGGACCCTTTTTCATCAGACATTTAAAATTAGACAAATCTGTGTATTTATTCGAACTTCGGTCTGATTTAATTGTCTTCTTTCTTCCATCCGTAACATGATCAGCATTTTGTTAAAAGATTTCCATCCCAATAATAGATACAAATTTTTATTTTTTTAAATCATAATAAAATATATAATTCATTACACACGCACACACACACACACACACACATATGTGTGTGTGTGTGTGTATATATATATATATATGTAATAAATACATATATATATAATATATATATATTATATATATATATATATATATTATATATATATATATATATTTGAGTGTTGGTGAGTACTTGTAGATACTAGAGTGCTCGATAATATTCATTAGAGTATGTAAAATAAATATGGACACTCACATTTTTTCGCCAAGACGTCCGTTTCGATGCTGATCTCGCATCTCTTCAGTTGACGATAAATCCGTAGTTGCACTCTTGTAGGGGAAATAATGTTAGGGTCCTTATTTATTGCAGATGCTCTAATCAATATTATCGAGCACTCTAGTACCTAAAAACGACCCCATAATATTGCAACTACAGATTTATCGTCAACTGAAGAGATACGAGATCAGCATCGAAACAATCGTCTTGGCGAAACAATCTGTGTGTCAAATATATATATATATATATATATATATATATATATATATGTGTGTGTGTGTGTGTGTGTGTGTGTGAATCAATTGATAATTGAATATATGAATAATTAAATAAATGAATAATAAATAATGAAATAGATTAATATAATACATGAATAAATCAATAAAAGATAAATAATTGAATGAAAAAATAGATAAATAAATAAAGGAGTGAATGAATGAATACATAAATAAATGAATGAATAAATAGATAAATGCATAAATAACTTTCCAGAGCAATAATCAATAGACCTAAAGTGGAGTTAAACAAAATATTGACTTTGGACATATTTTATGAACATAATCAACGAGTCAAGAATTTACATATGAATGAATGAATATAGCTGCGTTGTCTCCATTGACGCTTGCCGTGAATGTGTGTTACTATGAGTGTGCCAGTCTGTTTCTAGTATCCGGTTAGTAATTTGTTTCCATCAATCTCTTTCCAGTGCAAGTGTTCTTAGCTTTTGAATGTCATCATAATTTGTGTGACGGTGCTGAGGCAATTGGATGTGTCCTTGTGTTGTTGAAATCAGTTCTTCGGTTGTTGTTTGTAAATATATTTGATATTCTTTGAGACCTTGATTCAATCATGTTGGAAGTGAAGTTGGTGTACGCCCTCTGAATTTGGCTCTTGGTTTGAAGTAATCATCCATCGTGGTTTGTGCTGGAATATCCCTTTCATCCTGTCGGAGCACGGCTCCAAACAGTTTCCATCTTTGTTTCTTTATTCGCGTACTGACTAGTACTCTGCATCTGTCGTATGTACATCCTCATTACTGATTAGTTACATATAGCAGGATCTAATGATCTACATACGAACGAATTGTGTCAATTTGCATGTGACCAATCATCTCGTATGCTTTCCTTTTGTTTGTCATGGCATGCTGGGGAGTCTCTGGTCTGTCTTCCCACCCTAATCTGTATTCCTTGTCACTTGTCAGCTGCATAACATCAGGAGTTGAGCTGCAGATGCATGTTCCTCATATAATTAATTTTTTTATAGGGTTTAGTCAAGTAGCCTTCATTTTGTCTTTCCCACAGTCTCTTTCATGATTGACGGTCGCCCATTCCCCGCCACCTACTGTTTCCTGGCTTGCAGTTATCAATTTCAGTTATTCTTTCTGCTTAAAGGGCCTTATTTCATAAACAGAGGATCGTCACGTCCTGGGTCATTTGTGTCGATGAGAGATTCTGTGGGCCTTAAACAAAGGGATACCAGCCCTTTCCCCTAAAAATCTCAATTTTTAAGAAGGATACATGATTACAATCAATCACAGATAGTCATGCAGAAGACATGGGCCACAGGCCGACCAAAGAGGGAGTATAGAAGTGTTAAAGTTACAGCACTAGGAAACAAGTATGAGCTATAGGGGTAGATTAAAAAAAGTAAGGACATACAGAGGACACCACACTACAGAATGAGTGTGAGGTGGGTGGGTGAGGAGCGGAGCGTGTACCACTCATCGGTGGGTTCTGTCTCCTGCACCATAACAAACTCAGTAGAAACAGGGAACACCACGAGAAGGTGCTGTTATGGACACAATAATGCATGAGAGGCCATATGCAATAATCTCTGTCAGACAGGATTACGCGGCAATCAATGCACCTGGAAATGAGAGGTGTTGGGTTCGAAATGCACATCAATTTCCTTTCAGCAAGCGGGACGTCCGGCCCGGACCTTGCAGCTCCCCGACCAATCATCTGAAAACGGTATTGTGTCTGACGAATCAATACTGAAAATTGACTAATAAGTCGAAGTTATGAATTTTTATTTCAATTAACATAACCCGTTATGAAGCTTCTAAAATAACTGTTGATTTTGTGATTTAAACTGTTGTCACTTTAAATTCTATTTCTGGAATTTGAATTTGATTCACCCAGGAATATGACTGACTTGAGAAGATGGGTCATATTGTATAGATAGAACGAAGTTGACGTCACTTGGGTATTTGTTATCGATTTTTGCCATCCATAGTTATGAGTAATTCTCACTTAACTGAATTATCGAAACTATAAAAGTTCATGGTTACACAGATCTTTGTGTGTTGGTACGTTATACTTCCGGATGGCAATGTTGTGAGCGTCTTAGCCAAGCGCATACTATCTATATTATGTGTGTGTGTGTGCGTGTGTGCGCAGGTGTGTGTGTGTGTGTGTGGGTGTGTTTGCGTACGTATGTGTATGTGTTTGGGTGTGTGAGAGAGAAAGAGAAGAAAAAGAACAAGAAGAAGAAGAAGAAGAAGAAGAAGAGAGAGAGAGAGAGAGAGAGAGAGAGAGAGAGAGAGAGAGAGAGAGAGAGAGAGAGAGATTATTACGTATGCATGTGTGTATGAGAGAGAAGAGGAGAGAGAAGAGGAGCGAGAGAAGAGAGGCAGAGAGAGAGAGAGAGAGAGAGAGAGAGAGAGAGAGAGAGAGAGAGAGAGAGAGAAAGATATGACGGTCGTGTGTGTAGGTGTGTGAGATGTCATTGTCTTACGGGTGTGTCTCATGGATTGAAGCGGAATGGAAGTGTACAAACATTGGGAAGATTAAGCTGACTTGCCCTCATTTGGAATGTGTGTGGGTTTGTCACAGCCACAGCAGTAAACATGTCTGTGGTCACGTCACATAGATACAACGTCCATTAAAATCAAACTCAAACTTTATGGCAATTTCAGCCAAGATAAGGTTTGGTTTAATAATTGACTTTCCTGATTAAAAGGTTCTCAGTTTCAATCTAGAAACAGACAGATTGGCCAGAAATGTGACATTGTTGTTGTTGTTGTTGTTGTTGTTTTTACTATTATTTATTATTATTATTGTTATTATTATTGTTATTATTATTGTTATTATTATTATTATTATTATTATTATTATTATTATTATTATTATTATAATTAGTAGTAGTAGTAGTAGTAGTAGTAGTAGTAGTAGTAGTAGTAGTAGTAGTAGTAGTAGTAGTAGTAGTAGTAGTAGTAGTAGTAGTAGTAGTATTATGGTGATGATGATGATAATCATCATCATGTTATCATTATTTTTAAACGCACATAAAAAAAAAACCAAATAATTTCTAGCGGCATTATCTTGACCAAAATAACATAAATAATTAAGCCAAAATTCGTCTAATTTTTTAAACTTCCAATTGAATTCAATAGTCTGATGCCACGTCCGCCCAGCAACGAGCAGCTTGGTTCTAAAAGAAAATCGGTACTTTTTATTCTTCATGCTGGCTAGAACTTTTTTTCACATGGCATGTGATCAGAATATATAAAGTCAAAACATGATCAGATTTATAATGTTTTTCTCCTCTGGATACACTTTTATGCTCGTCGGAGAAGTATTTCATAAGGGCGTCCGCCATTGTTCCAATGGTTTAGAACCAGTTACTAAGTTACCACGCGTCACAACGAGAGAAGTGACGTCACGACTGGTGAAGCCTATTTGTGATCCATGCAATCTTTCACATTCCAAGAAGAGCATGGTGGTAGTGAACTTACCTGTACGATTGGTTTATTAAGCAAGCAATGTTAATCTCAACCGAATGGTCATTGGATTTTCTGATCGATTGACAAAGTCCCCATTGCTTACCGGGTTGTTATCATTACTTCTTAAATTAGTGATAAATGTATATAATTTCCATTATACTTACGTTGTATTTTATTTAACCCTATACTATCGTGTACAATATACTTCATATATCCACACATTAAGTTGTGCTTTAACTCTCTCCTTACCACCTGCAACAAAATCGTCACATTTGTTACGACACAATATACATTTTTTCTCATTCATATTTATTTTGTACACCACAATGATCTTTATTTAGAGAGCTTGTCTCAGTTTTTAAAAGTCAATTTTTCTGCTGGGTAAGCCTGCCATTTTGGGTAAATACTGAAAATGATCGGTAAGGAGAGAGTTAAGCTTGCCACAAAGTTTTAATTGTGAGAATTCTAATAGATGTCTCGTGCTAGTATTTTGGAGGGGGATATTCAGGGTAACTTAATATTATTTAGATATTTGAAGTAAACATTTTCTGTCCAATTCAAAAAGGAACTTTTTTTTCATTTGACGTATAGGTATTATGTCCATCTTATGAAATTCACTCCTTATCTAACCAAGAACTACAGTACTCTGGAGAGGCACGTATTTAAAAATTTGGCCATAAAACGCATCCTTCAAACAGCGATCGATTTAAATGACCCTCATCTTCCTGAAGTCCCAGTTTTGAGAGGGTTTTTTTTTTTTTTTTGGACAAGATAAGGGCCATCTTAATTTATTGATTTGACAGACTCATTTTCTGGCCAAAATATTTAATATGTGTTGGTATTTTGAGGTTTTTTTCCCCAGAATACCGTGGTATAAATGCGACTTAAATAGGCTTCCGACTGTAGTTCTCTTTTTCGAGTCCTGATGTGTTGAGCAACATTTTTAAATTATTGGTATTACTGTATTACCTTTTATTCTCACTCTATCATCCTCGTTCTAACGTCAATGTGAGAATGCATTTGTATTTTGGGGGGAGGAGAGTCGTGTCCATTTTATTTTTATGCCTTCTCACTCCTTGACCTTACGACTGGACTTGTAACTCGCTCATCCATGACGGGCGAGGGATCTAAAGCCTGATCGTGTGACCCACCGCACCAAACTGTATATATATATATAGATAGAATGCGCTTGGCCAAGGAGTTCACAACATTGCCATCCGGAAGTATAACGGACCAACACACAAACTCTGTGTAACCATGAACTTTTATAGTCTGGTTAATACAGTTTAGTGAGAACAACTCACAAACGCGGATGGCAAAAACAATAACAAAGCCCTTAATGACGTCATCTGCATACTATCTATATAGTATGCGCTTGGCTAAGAAGCTCATAACATTGCCATCCGGAAGTATAACGGACCAACACACAAAACAGTGTGTATCCATGAACGTTTATAGTCCGGTTAATACAATTCAGTGAGCATTACTCATAAACGCGGATGGCAAAAAACAATAACAAAGACCCGAGTGACGTCATCTTCGAACTATATATATATATATATATATATATATATATATATATATATATATATATATGTGTGTGTGTGTGTGTGTGTGTGTGTGTGTGTGTGTGTAGGTACATGTCGGAGGGAAGTGGATGCCAAAGGTGAATATTTTGTTTAGAAAATGATCAGAAATATGAATGTTGGGGCTTTTCCATTAGATGAGACAATCGATTATTCTACTTAGTAAAACACATAAACGTAACCAGAATTCCATGATTTTTATTATGACATCAATTTTCAGTATCAATATCACTCGCGACACAATACCGTTCTCTGGAGATGGGTGACAAATGTCAATTTTACTTACCTATTCATTAATCTGAATGATGACTTACCTTATTCCGGAAAATATAAATAATGAATGTCCTCCTTCTCTTCATCCTCTTAATCTTTCTCATCTTTTTCCTTCTCCTCCTCTTCATTCACTTGCTTCTCTCCTCCTCCTCCTCCTCCTCCTCCTCCTCCTCCTCCTCCCCCCCCTCCTCCTCCTCCTCCTCCTCCTCCTCTTCCACTACCTCTTCTTCCTCCTCCTCCTCCTCCTCATTCCTCTTCTTTTTCTATTTCTTCTTCTCCTCCTCCTCCTCCTTCTTCTTGTTCTTCTTCTTCTCCCCTCCTTCTTATCCTCCTCCTCTTCCTTCTTCTTCTTCTACTTCTTCTTCTTCTTCTTCTTCTTCTTCTTCTTCTGCTGCTGCTGCTGCTGCTTCTTATTTCTTATTTCTTCTTCTTCTTCTTCTTCTTCTTCTTCTTCTTCTTCTTCTTCTTCTTCTTCTTCTTCTTCTTCTTCTTCTTCTTCTTCTTCTTCTTCTTCTTCTTCTTCTTCTCCTCCTCCTCCTTCTCCATTTATGCACACACACACTTGCACAAACACACATACACACACACACACATATATATATATATATATATATATATATATATATATATATATATATATGTGTGTGTGTGTGTGTGTGTGGGTGTGTTTGTGTGCATGACGACAATACGAATAAAATGGTCTGATTTCACGGGGCGTTACTTATTTTTTAAAAGAAAGATTCACTCCGCTGTACCATTACATGCCACACGACTTCAGAATAGACAATTTCATTTAAATAATTATACAATAGTGCGTATAAAACAAGTATTGTATAAAACGTTTTAACCATTGAAAATCGGGCAGCCAAATACCCTGTCAGAATATTGTTACAACAGATATTGCGTTTTAGAACATAGATAAACATTTTGTTATTGGCGTGTTCTGTTAAATTTGAAATAAATCGATGAATTTGTTTGTTCTATTAATACCGCTATTATACAGAATTTGTCTTGTCTTGATTTTTATTTTTATCCGATATCAAAGGAAATTTGATATTAGACACGGAATTTTTAATTAATAGGGGCAGCGTGGCTCAGTGGTACGGTCCTTGCTCCCTACCCGAAAGGTACCGAGTTCAATCATCCGCCGCTGCGTTGTGAGGCCTTGAGCAAGTCGCCTCGCCCTAGCTCACTTTGCGGTGCTTCTTCATGCTGGCTAGAACTTTTTCACATGACATGTGATAATCAGAATATATAAAAATCAAAACATGATCAGATTTAGAATGCTTTTCTCCTCTGGGTACACTTTTATGCTCGTCGGAGAAGTATTTCATAAGGACGTCTGACATTGTTCTGATAGTTTAGAACCAGTTACTAAGTTACTATGCGTCATTACGAGGGAGGTGACGTCACGACTGTTGAAGCCTATTGAATGGGCTAATACATATGAAGTGCTTTAATCAAAAGACAAATTCCAGGATTGCCATTATGTTTATCCCTGCAGTTGTTGACCACTCTCAGCTAGAATCGTTTTGCTCTGTGACAAGACAAGACATATTGACAAAACGTTGGCCAGCAACGGCAAAGAGTACAAGAATTTTATTTTGAGGGGATCGTTCGAGTTGTTCATTACTTTGTTTCTTCTATTTTCGATATCATCGGGTTACACTGTATTTTATACTTTCTGCTGACAAAACTAATATTTTCATTTTGGACTGAATTTTTTTTTACTTCAAATTACGATAAATTAAAATAACTTTATTCTCGTCTACATAGACTAGAAGTCTCAGGTTGGGGAAATTTTGGTTATTTCTACTAGTTGGGAGTGTCGTGACGTGAACTTATCTGCAGATCTGCTAACCCAAAATTTTATGGCTCATTGTTGTAATGAAATTACTCTCAAAACGACACAGAATACTACTACCCGTTACAACAATGTTAAATCATGCCCATAGTTGCGTTCGGTTACCAGACCTGCAAATCTGTACACCTAGGAGTGTCCAAAACGATAGATTTACTAAAGAATGAAGTCATTTTTATTTAAATATTTCTCTTGAGGTGTTAAACGTTTTTTCCTGGGTATCTTATTCTTTATTTATATTTGTTTGTTTTTTTCTTTTGCCTTTTTTTTTTGTTTTGTTTTTAATATTATTTTGGGGATTATTTTTGTTCTTATTTCTGCTTCTTTTCTTTTTTTGTTATATTGGTTTTTTTGTGGTTTTTTTGTTGTTTTTTTTTGGGGGGGGGGGGTTGGTTTGTTTTCTGAATTTTTGACAGTTTGGCTTGTTGGCGTTTATCGTAATACGCATCGACAGTCGTAACGTCACTTCCCTCGTAATGACGCATGGTAACTTAGTAACTTGCTCTAAATTATTGGAACAATGGCGGACGCCCTTATAAAACATTTCTCCGATGAGCATAAATGCGCATCCAGAGGGGAAAAACACAATATAAATCTCATCATGTTTGACTTTTACACATTCTTATCACAAGACATGAAAAGTTCTAGCCAGCATGAAGAATAAAAAGTACCGATTTTCTTTGTTTAGAACCACGGTGGCCGCCGTTGCTGGGTGACGTGACATCAGACTGTTGAATCCAATTAATTGACATTTTAAAAAGTAAATCTTGGTTGGCCAAGTTGGTGTTTTGTAAGAGTAAGGCAGGCAGATATCTATCTACCGGACACGGGGCAAGGTCATGGTAGTTGGCCCAGGACCAGTTCAGTGTTGTAAATCCAAGATCTTATCTTGGGGGATTTAAAGCCATTGTCAAGCTTGAAACCCAACTAGCATTGCCCCGTTGACACACACACACACACACACACACACACACACACATCTTATCTCTGTGTAGGTACCTATTTTTGGTGAAATATTGGTTATTTGTAATGTTTACCTGACAGAGACACCGTCCTTTCTATTTTAATTTTATCCTATCATTCATTTTTTTGGCTCGTTTCCAAAACTATGATATTATAAGTGAATGATGTTTCATAAACTATGATTTATTATTTTTATAATTATTATCATTATATATATATATATATATATATATATATATATATATATATATATATATATATATATATATATATATATATATATATATATATTAGAGAAGGAAAGAGAAGGAGAAAAGCAAAAAGTTACGGAGATAAATGTCAACATTGTTGAACGTATTTTAAATCAAATTGCATATTAGCAGATATGATCGACACGGGCTGCGGTTTTTTTTAAAACCTTTTGTCATATTATACAGAGTTTTATTACGTTATTATTATTTTTTAAAACCTTTTCTTCCAATCAGAAGGGCGTGTTTGAACTCGGTTACGTTCCCTGTATGGATGCCGTTGTATGATAGCGGTCTTGAAGTAGTTTTTATAGAACAAATCATACACCTTCATGCTTGAGTTACATTTTGTTTAAAGGTTTGATTCTACTTACGTAAGGTGTTGACTTATACTTGTTATTGTTGTTGGGTAATTAAGAGTTTTGAGCTCGAAACATATTGTGTTATATACTACGTTGAAACACTTTGTATCTATTCTTTTTTTTTTTCCCAATACATTTTACAGTCCAGCGATCTCTCAGTTTCGAGTTCATTTTCAGTCATTGTTTTCATAGTCCTTTCCAATTTCTTGTTCTTGTCATGTGTCACTAAAATTGATCTCTGCTTGGCGTCACATCAGAAAAATTCTAGAGTCTGTTCTCGTAGGTACAAATTACAAAACCAGAATCTCAGCATGTCAAACAATGTTGATACAAATTTGAAATATTTCTTCCAGTCTACACGTGTTCTTTATTTTTTAAAAAAGAAATATCCTTTTTCAAAAATCACAGGGAGAATATTCTAATCCTGAGAAATTGTGACCCAACGTCTCAAAACGGTATTATGTTGGAATGAGTCGTCCCTCAAAAAGTGAATTTAGAAATAAAATGATGAGAAATAGGACCTTAGAAAATTGTGTAATGCAAGAATTAGTAGATATGTATAGTCCACTATAACGAAGAGAAATAAATCCCAAGTTTCATATTGGAGGCTATGAATTCAATTTCCCTTATCTTGTTCATTGCAACATAATACCGCTTTGAAACGGGGGGTCACAATTGGTTGATCTGACGAGAATGTGGCATTTTATCAAGGTGAAAAATCTCTCCATACGATAATCTAGGCAATTTACAAGTATGATTTTCTTATAAATTAAATCTATTCTGTTATCAAATATAGGTAGATGTTGAAAATCATGAGCTCAATGCAACGTCTACTATTTGTAGGTCTGATAACCCAAATAGTTATGGGCTCATAGTTGTAATGGAAATGGAAATATTCTCATATAAATGAAACGTATTGTCGATTACAACAATGTTAAATCCAGCCCATAATTGCGTTCGGTTATCAGACTGATGTGAAGTGTCAGCTTTGATTTGGGTGTTGTACTCTTAGTATGGGCATGGGAATTGATAATATCACAGACTTGGTGTCAGAAACGAGGACTAACACGCTGTAATATATTATTGTGAATTTGCTGTGACCAGAACACCAGAGAGAAATGTATTAAGTGCGAGATTGTAAAGCCTTTTCGTTATTTTCTAGTGTACTTGTGTATCCTGGTAGGTGGTGGAAGGCAAAACGTTGTAGCCATATTGAACATGCCTTTCCATTATAGTGAGAAATCACACTTTTAAGTCGGATTACATTCTGACATAAAACAAACCAATTACGATGGCATGGTCTATGAATATCATCTTTTTCAAAAGGCGCCAATTGAACAATCTGACAATTTATTCCTCCAGTGTATAATAATAATAATAAACACATACGCATATATATATATATATATATATATATATATATATATATATATATATATATATATATACATTTGTGTGGGTGTGTGTGTGTGTGTGTGTGTGTGTGTGTGTGTGTGTCAGGAGCAAAAAGATGTCAGATCGTTCATTTGGCGCCTTTTGAAAAAATGATATTCAAAGGCCATGCCATCGTGTGTGTGTGGGGTGTGTGTGTGTGTGTGTGTGTGTGTATGTGTGTTACTTCAAATCGATATCAAATCTAGAAAATATATAACTATTTTTACACATTGATATAGATACGAGTAACTTGCAAACTTTTCTTAAATTGAGGGCAATTCTATCCCCCGTTGACTAAAATGTGACCCAACGTCCCAAAACGGTTTTATGTCGAAATGAGTCGGACCTCAAAAAGTGAATTTAGAAATAAATGATGAGAAATAGGACCTTAGAATGTTGTGTAATGCAAGAAATAGTATGTGTGATCCACTATAACGAAGAGAAATAAACCCCAAGTTTCATATTGGAGGCTATGAATTCGATTTCCCTTATCTTGTTCATCTTGACTTAATACCGCCATGAGACGGTGGGTCACAATTGGTTATTTAGAATGTCTGCTGGGGCATAATGGTCGGTCCTTAATTTGACCTTGGCCTTGCGAATTGCCATCTGGCCACCCTGTTGCCAAATTCATTTGCGCATACCTTAAGGTTTGTTTTTTTTACAGGACTGATTTGATCGTTGATGGCCCAATGGCTCACAAGATTCGTCACGATCTATGTCAATTTCCATCAACACAGTAGTATAATAATTAAAATAGACGAGTGGCTGTTTATTTCCCCGCAAATAGTGCGGATTTTCCACTCCTAGTGTCGAAACGTTGAAATAAACAGAAATATAATTTTTTTTATTATTTTCGAACTTTAAAATTCCTATAGATAGATTCTACTTATCATCTCAACAAAAATAAAATACACAAACTGCAAGAAAGTTTGATATTTTTTACTATAAATTTACTTTCTAGTATCTAAACCACCCCGACATAATACCGTTTTGAGCGACAGGTCACATAATATAATATTATACACCTGATTGCTCTAGTTTCTAGTTTGGTGTTCATTCGAACTTGAATATATGGACATACAAACAGGTCTGATAACCGGAAGAAAATGATATATATCCTTATTGCAATGCGAAATATTTTATGATATAAGAATTGGGTTATTTTTTGTGTTTCCATTACACTATTGAGACCGTAATTTATCTTTTTTACCAGAGAAATAAATTATTACATGCCGGAACCTAACCTCTCATTATTTTTTTTCAATAAGGATGAGATTGAACGTTACAGGATCTAGTATAGTTATTGTGATTTTTATTTTTAAAGAGTTTTAGTTTGTAACTTTTGTTTGTTTGTTTGTGGTTTCTTGTTTTGTTTTGTTTTTTGTTTTTTTGTTATTGTTTTTGCTTTTGTTTTTGTTTTTGTTTTGGTTGGAACAAGGCTTTTTTTTTTGTAGCCAGCATAATAAACGTCGGGAATCGTTTTGCTATCCGAGCAGTAGCCTGTGTCAACAAGAAATCATAATGTGAAATCGAATGTAAGCTTCAATTTAATTACAAAAACAGATCAAATGAACGTTTCGGGTTTCCTGTTTTGTTGATAAAGGGGGAACCCGAAACGTTCATTTGATCTGTTTTTGTAATTAAATTGAAGCTTACATTCAATTTCACATTATTATTTATTTCTTCGAGCTTCGAGCAGCAACATTTACATGTGTCAACAATATCAACTGCTAGGGGTACCATTTACTTTCGTCGAAATTTAAGAGACCCAACTGTCCATTTACTATCGGATAACCTAAATGGTTGTGGCGAAAATATAATGAGTCAACAAGGGATCGAACTTTGTCAACTTGGAAGTTTGGTGGAGTTTTAATCACTATTCTGTCCAGTCTACTGGTAGTAATAGAGTTCATTTAATTAAATGATATCTCTCATCCAATTCAACACACTTTGCTATTTTCGGATAAATATCTCTATAGATAGAATGCGCTTGGCCAAGGAGTTCACAACATTGCCATCCGGAAGTTTAACGGACCTACACACAAACTCTGTGTAACCATGAACTTTTATAGTCTGGTTAATACAGTTTAGTGAGAACAACTCACAAACGCGGATGGCAAAAACAATAACAAAGGCCTGAGTGACGTCATCTGCATACTATCTATATAAAGATACCACCGATAATCCAACCATTTGCCTCATCTGTTTTACTGTTAGTATGTTTTGAACGGGGTTTTTTTTTATTGTTTATTTTTTATGTTTAGTTTTTGTAGTTTTTTTCTTTAAATATTTTGTTTATTATTTATCCGTGTTTGTACGTGTGTGTGTGTGTGTGTGTGTGTGTGTGTCTGTGTGTGTGTGTCTGTGTATGTGTATTGATTGTTTGGGTTTTTTTTATTGTTTGGGTTTTTTCCTGCTTTCCCTTTTACTTTTTCTTCTTAATTTTTTTCTTAAGAGTTTTATGATGTCTGTAAAAAGTTTCAATTAAAATCAGCTGATTTATTGGCTGGTAAAAAAAACTGTAACAGATAAGCACCATGATTACAATAAACAAATATAATGCATTCAACATGACAATACCATTAACCATAAAAGTTTGGTAATGGCATAAGAATCATAAACATTTGTACCCGGCAATGGACAGAGCTAGAGGGCTCTAGGTGCATAATAATAAATGGCTCTGGGCGCATAACAATAAATGTATCTAAAAACTATACGTACATTCAACTATCCATTCAACCATCCGTCCATCCATACATACACATATTACACATAAACACTTTTTTTAAATCGACGGTTGAGTCTTATGTCAAAATGATCATAATTATTAGTTCTTTGCGAAAAACTACATTAATCCCCGCAATCGGCTTCAGCAGTCGTGACGTCACTTCCCTCATTATGGCGCAAAGTAACTTAGTAACTGGTTCTTAACTATCGGAACAATGGCGGACGAAATACTTCTCCGACGAGCATAAAAGTTTATCCAGAGGAGAAAAACATATCTGATCTTGTTTTGACTTTTATACATTCTGACCACATGACATGTGAAAAAGTTCCAGCCAGCATGAAGAATAAAAAGTACTGATTTTCTTTGTTTAGAGCCAAGCTGCTCGTTGCTGGGCGGACGTGACATCAGACTATTGAATCCTATAGTCTGACTTCGGGGTCTAAGCATAGTCTCGGCTTGTGTCCTGTAAGTCCC
>NC_088361.1:2626886-2629386 GCF_034508935.2 Berghia stephanieae | reverse complement strand
TCATCATCATCATCATCATCATCATCATCATCATCATCATCATCATCATCATCATCATTATCAAGTCATCACCACCACCGCCACCAACAACCACTACAGCAACAGCAGCAACAACAAAAATAACAATAAGAATAACAATAACAACATTACTATAACTTATAAAACCACCGTCGTCATCACCATGTGTGATATATGATACTTCCATGACAATTCTCTCTTTTTGTTGTTGTTGTTTATTATGACCGATATTTCTAAAAATCATATTCACATTCTTTTGTTATAGTTCTTTGACAGTGAACCGCGAGAAAGCTTGAAATATTCATTTTTTAAAATAAATATTATTATTAGGTTTTGCCGTCATTTAAATACATCTTTCTGCTTTTCAATATCCATTCGTTTTTTGTTTTTTTGTTTTTTGTTGTTTTTTGTTTTTGTTTGTTTGTTTTTTTTTTTTTTTTTGTTCTTTTTTTTTTTTTTTTTGTGTGCGTGTATTTATTTATTTATTTATTTGATATTGTAACAATTCACCAAACGATCTTTTCATTGGACAGAGTGTAGTGGAAAAGAACCGGCATATGCTGGAAAGTCAGATGTCTTGTGACGTCATGTTCTACGTCGGCGAGAAGAGAGAAAAACTTGGAGCCCACAAGTACGTTCTTATGACTCGGAGTGACGTCTTCCTTCAGATGTTCAACAGCAGCGATCCCGAAAAAACAGAGTTTGAAGTCCCAGATATATCTGCTGACTACTTTTGGGAAGTTTTGAGGTGAATCAATGAAATGAATGGATTTAAGTTTTAAAACAATATCGTGCCACATCTATTGTTTTACTCGACCATTTAACGTTGTATCACACTTTTCAATAAATATTATTTCATTTTAATCACAATTTTTTGTGTTAAAAGATTGTGTGGCCACTGTTGTAACTATGTCCAGTTTTTAATGAATAGGGCCCAGTGTTTAAAGATTGTGTGGCCACTGTTGTAACTATGTCCAGTTTTTAATGAATAGGGCCCAGTGTTAAAAGATTGTGTGGCCACTGTTGTAACTATGTCCAGTTTTTAATGAATAGGGCCCAGTGTTAAAAGATTGTGTGGCCACTGTTGTAACTATGTCCAGTTTTTAATGAATAGGGCTCAATTAATCCCGCACTGAGTAACAAAATATCTTTTGGTAACTTTTACTGATACTTTTTTTCACATACGGCTTGTCATAAAGAATATTCTGACCAACTGAAATGGAACTGATTCTCATTCCCTTCTACCTGTGCGTTTTAAAAATACCGAATGGTTTTGCATCTTCAGTAAAGATGCTCATTTATTGATGCAATCTTCTTAAATTCCACTATATTTTTTTTATATGTCAAAAATGTAAATTGACATACTATATTAACTAAGCTGTAATTCCATATATAATGACATAACCTATTATTCATATTTTCCGCTGTTAAAGACAAGGTGCTTTTCTTTATCAGACTCAGAAACAATTTTGAATTTAAAAAATAATTAGACATTAGCTATTAAAGTCATGTTTTAGAAAGTACATAATTTCTCGATACCCAAAAGCATAACATATTGGAATTTTAGATAGGGAATACACTTTATGTTTTAACCCCTTTGTGTAATTGCATTCTTTAAAAGATAATTTCTTTATTTCCTTGGGACAGGCACATATATTGTGAAGACCAGAAATTGCAAGTCATAAGTGTCGTTGGAATCCTTGCTGCTGCTGACCTGTACAAGCTTCTGGCGCTGAAAAACGCCTGCCTTAATTACTTACACAACTGTTTAGAGGTGAGTAAAATCTTTTAGACGCCACCAATAAATTTACATCATATGTCATTCACCTCTTTGAAACAGTATTAAGTCTGCAATACAAGTCCATGATATCCTTACGGATTTGAAATAATTATTTGATGTTATATATGCATCTGAATCAGTTGATATAATAAGTTTTAAATAATGAAGCTGAAACTGTGCGTTGTAATAGTACATAAACTTGATAATATTTAAGCTCTGCTTATGTAATATCAAGAGGTAAAATTATAACTCATGTCATTAGAAGAAGAGTTCCAGTTTACCCTGACCTGGCATATCATTTTGCCATTTTCAGTAACAGGGTGACTCGCATTGTTGTAAACGCTTTCTTGGCAAAAACGATTAGACATGCAGTTATAATAATATAATGATATAATAATGTAATAATTGATTTATACAATGTAATTTTTGTTACCAATTAATTATATGAATCCCCAGACGTCTCAAAACATTTAGTAGAAATGTCATCGTGACATGCGACATTAAAATATTTGAAATACTTGCCGATGACGTATATCACTCCTTCTTTGATGTTTAATGACGAAGTGACCATCCAATCATTATTGACACATTGACATAACGGAAGTCTACATTCACGTCATTCGCTGTCACGAATGTAGGTGTGCCTCACCTGTGCACGTTTTTACATACGTATGAATCAGTATTATAGTAGAAAACAGAAAG
>NC_088361.1:2566886-2621886 GCF_034508935.2 Berghia stephanieae | reverse complement strand
CCACAAGCAAAAAGTCTAGATCATCTGTACACACTTATTCACGTCTTCCCAGTTGTAACATGTGGCCGGAAATGGAAATGGTAACATTATTATTTCATTGCTTACATCGTCCTCTTTATGTTTTGATTTAATGTGTAAACAAATTTGAATTGATGAAAATTTTGGAAAAGTAGAAAAGATGAAAGCGAAAGGCAACAGACAAAAGAGGGTAGTAATAAATGAATGCCTTTGATGGTCTTGTAATCAGCCATTCTTTCGTTTTGTGTCCTTTAGAAGTGAAAAGTTAATATTCTTTACTTTATAAACATTGTATAACTTTATAAATCCTTAGGCCTTTGGTATTCTAAGAATTAAGAATAAATTATAAGTATTGTTGACAACATGGGGAGTAGTTTAATTGATCGAAGAGATACGTTTTCTGACCAAGGTTCAAAAAGAGATTTTACCAGTGAACGATAGTACTAATGCATTGACAACTCAGTCACTTTTCGAAAAGAAAACCATTGTTCGAAGAGACACGGGATTTTTCCAATAACTGCGGCATTTAACATTTTGCAATTGAGTTTCACTGTGATATGACATCGTATATTACAATTTAACCCCGAAATGACATCATGCATGACAGTTTTTCAGTTAAAGAGCAATAAGAGTGATATGACCTTGGCTTTAATTAATCTTGGGTCGTATTATTTTCACTGCTCTCTTGATGAGATTGGTGAGCTTAAGTTTTGTTGTTCTGGCCAGATGTATTAAGAGATAAGTTGTTTTGAAAGAAGCTAAATCCCGTCGTCAGCGACTTATAAGAATCATTGTGACTCACGTTATCAAAATGTTATTATGTCGAAATGACTTAGATGCTCAACAGCGATTTTATTTTTGAAAAATAAGAAACTTGGGTTACATTTAGAGGTTATGGTCGATTATGGTCAATGAGAATAGTATCTTAAAGCAATAACTAAAATCTTACATTTCTGATCACTTTGGTTTGACAATTACTTATGGACCTAAACGCCTGATATAAAACCGTTTTGAGGCTGTATGACGACGAACTTAAAAATAAATAAATTACCTTTTCATTGACTTATCTTTGTTAACCCTCTATTTACCAATTGTAAGAAAACCATCATATTCATTACGATACAAACAACGTTTTTCTTATTCAGATTTGTTTTACAAATGAGTTTTTTTTATGAATAAAATCTGTCTTTAAATTTACAAGAACCTAATGTTGTGTTGAAGAGCTTGTTTTGCTCAACAATATAATCTATAGCATGTACTTAATGCTTTTACACTTGACTTTAAAAATTCAATGAAGTGGATGGGTCATTATGACATTTTAGTAAAAATCTTGAAAATGGTCGGTAATGAGAGAATTAAACTAATTTTTCGTACATCTCCAATAACAGATCACAAGGTTGCAAGAAGTCCACGGATGCGGCGAAAACGACGCTCAAAAAGCAGATGCCATATCCTTTACAGTTGACCACAATATTTATCTCTTTGGTTTTGGAATCTACGGCCCGAAGAGGGAAGGAGAAGGGAAATACCAAATTGACACAGTTTTGACTCGTAAAAAGCGAGACATTGTGTTGGAAACAATTCGTATCAGAGGAGCTGGAGTGATCCTACCAGTTTTGTTCGAGAGACCTGTCAAAATAGACAAGAACATTCCATATACGTTGGAGGTTTATATCACCGGTCCAGATTCTCATCTTGGGGCAAGTGGACAGAGTCAAGTCTTAAATAAAGCCATGCTGTTCAAATTCAGTAAAGCTGAAAAAGTGAAAAATAATCGTAGCACTGTTACTGATGGTCAGATTCCTCGTTTGTTATTCTTGCCTAGAAATAAGTAGGATTTTTAGTACCGCTTCGTCTGAGATGTAAGTTTAGCCAGACTACATGATTAGACATAAAATTGAAATATGTTAAAATTGGAAAACTGTTTTATCCAAAATGCCTATTTCAAATAGATTGTCCAAAATTTAGGTACACACGATTCACACACGTGAGGGCAGGGAGTCTTCCCTTTTAATTTGCATATAAACACAATGCATTTGGCAATATAATGCCAAACTGGTGATGGTATGCACAAATGTATGATATATGAGCACGGGATCAAACTCTATGGGATTGACAAAATTAGCCATTCAAATGAAAATGATTAGGAAAACAGGGATGTTATTGTAGAACGTTATATCATTTGATATTATCCTAATCAAAGTGGCAAGATTTTGCACAACGGTTGTTATTTATATTCTAATTTCACGGAAAAAATTATAACCCTTTTGACAAAAGTTTCACCACTCTAGGTCTTTTTTCATTTTGTTTTTCATTCAAAGAGCACATAATATGATACAATCAAAGTCTAGGGGAGAAACATAGCAGATAAATGAAAGCGTGTTTTATAGCACTTTCAAACAATAAGGAAAAAGGAAGCTGTAATAACATAAACTTAGATGTTCTTTTACAACAGTCAGCTTTAGCTTCCTTGTGGTTCACGGTCACTGAAGAATCGTAATGACCAATCATCACATTACATATGAAATAATAGTTGTGTTGTTGATAGAGAGAAAAAAATAATGTACAGTAAAACATAATATTTTTTTAATCTGTAGGAACGGTTACATGATGCACAATATGTTACGATGTTTTTCTTAATTAATAACCTAAAGTTCATATTCAGTTGTTATTTTCAAATCATAAAATGGTGCTGCAAATTATATTGTATCATAAATTGTAAAATAGAAAACGATCTGGTTACATATGTTTTAGAGCTTGAAAGGTTATGTAGACTAATGTAAGTATGGAAGAACAATGGTTAGTGTGTATGTGATCATTATAGTATAGCTTGAATGGAGATAGAACAGTTATCCTTATTGGCACACCGTGCGGCTATGTGGTCTTGTGCTATGGCACTCGCTTTCGGATCGGAAGGTTCCTGGTTCGAGCTTCGCTCGGTGCATAGTTGGGCCCTTGGAAAAGGCTATTTACTCACATTCTCTCTCCGTAGTCAGGTGTAAAATGAGTACCTGGTCGTTAACAGCGTTGTCTCTGTCCGAACAAATGTAATATCGCCCACAAGCGCCACGTCACGTCTTATTTTTGTTAAATGTTGCTGTTGGCCAGGAGGCCATTGTAATGCACTTTGAGCACGTTGAGTGGATATTGAGTTATATAAAAGCACAAGTTCTTTTTGGGTTTCTTTTTTTTTCTTTTTTTTTTTTTTTTTTTTTTTGTTTTTCTTTGAAAATAATATAGTGAGTGTTTATATTCCATTCAGATGATTTACACCGTCCAGGCACCTATCAAAAAGAAGCTTAGGACACTGATTGTCTCAAGTTGTTTGATTCTAGAGCATCAATTTATTCTTCAGTTTAATATAAATTTTAGTTTTTGCAGAGGAACTGTTGCTTTCCATTGGAGATGTGAATATCATAATTTACTGGACAGTTAATAAAAAGGAAAATAGTTATTCCCTTGCTTTTTATGAAAAGGAGAAGAAAAAAAAACAAAAAAACAAATGTCTTGTGTTTTTAGTTAACAGGTATAAAACGTAGTTGTTTCTGGTGTAAATACGCAGCTATATCACTCTCTTTGACATAAGATGGATTTGGGTAGGATTAGTGCTTGAAAGTGCTTTTTAACATTATTCTAATATTATTATTATTATTATTATTATTATTATTATTATTATTATTATTATTATTATTATTATTATTATTATTATTATTATTATTAGTATTATTATTATCATTATTATTATTATTATTATCATTATTATTTATTATTATTATTATTATTATTATTATTATTATTATTATTATTATTATTATTATTATTCGTAATCCTAAAATAGATAACCTTTGAAATTGAAATGATCTGTTATATGTAAGAGTTATTTAGGATCTTCTGGTTCTATTTTTATAATGAGGTTCAAAATAGATTATTTCAACATTTGGCTGACAAATGAAAAAAAAAATCCATGTAGTATAATGACAAAGAATTCAATCTGAACAACATTTGATGCATCGAGGTTGGAAGGACCAATGAACGGAGTTGGTGTGTCTATGTGGTCTTCTGGTATGACACTCGCCTTCGGACCGGAAGGTCCAGTGTCCGTTCTTAGCGGTACATTGTTGAGTCCTTGAAAAGGTTCTTTATTCCCATTCTCTCACCGTACTTGGGTGTAAAATAAGTACCTGCGTTGTCTCTGTCGGAAGAAAATATAATGTCGCCGTTAGGCGTCATGTATCGTCATATAATATGTCAAATGTTGCTGTTGGCAGGGGCCGCTTTTAAAGCGCATTGATAGTACGCTATATATATATATATATATATATATATATATATATATATATATATATATATATATATATATACTCAAGTTTGTTTTGTTTGTTATTTTTGGGTTTTTTTTTTTTTTGTTAGTTTGTTTTTGGGTTGTTTTTGGTTTTTGTGGAGGGTTTGGGGGGGGGGGGTTGCCCAAAATATGTTGCCTGGAAGAAACTTGTCGCCGCCTCGTGTTCCACGAGTAACAAAGAGAATTGATAATAATAACTAGATATTTTTGTTCTATTGTGTAATGTGTACAACTAAAATAATTTTACAATGTCTGCCCTTCATCTTTTATTAAAGTAAATATAATATCGATCCTTTATTTAATAGATTATGTGTTCGGTTCAGAAAACAAGCTGTGAATAAGATTGTACTTAAGTCATTTTATTAAACTTAATTTAATAGTGTTGTCATTTGAGACAAATATCTGTTTTCTATTGAAAGCAAGTATGTTATTATATAATATCATTTTATGTCAATCACATATTTTTATACTTTACGGAACTGCCTTTAACCAGTTAGCTGCTCGCGTATTTAAAAATTTGGCCAGAAAACTCGTCCTTCAAATATGTGTCAATTTAAACTGTCCTCAACTTGGCCCAACTTCTCAAACCTTGGACCTCGCCAAGTGTTCCTTAACTTATCAGGTTTGAGAATGTTTGCCAAGATGAGGGTCATTTAAATCGATCGATTTTTTGAAGGCCAAAAGGCCCAAAAATTTTTAATATGGGTATTTCAAGAGTACAGTAGTTAACTGGTTAAAACCACGTCAGTTGAATGAAATCACCGATTTCTACGCAAAAAGCAACATGCATATATTGAGTGAATGCATTCACTACCTACTTCGCTCCCTTGATCAGTGGCTGAGTAATACATGTTAGGATCCACTCAAATGGGACAGGAATTCCAGTATTGTGGCTTGATATTTCTACGTTTTGTTGATTTGTGCGTTGAACTCATCGAGCCTCTGAAATATCTGTTACATTTGAGTTATCCTCATAAAAGTGCTCATCACTATTTTGGACACAACTAAGGGCCATAATCGATGACAAACGCATTTCATAATTATACTATCCAGCATGATATTGTAAATATTGTAATGTATGCATGTCTCTTAGAGAGATATTTTTGGTATTGGTTTAATTGTGGTTTTTAATACATTTCTGGCATCTATTATAATTTGTTTGTATTGTTTAAACTGTGGGTTTTTTTAAAAATATGATATATATATATATATATATATATATATATATATATATATATATATATATATATATATAATCAGTTATTGTTGACTTTTTAAAATAGAAAAATAGGATTTTACCTATCACCAAAGTAAAAAATTTAACAAGGTCGCGCAGTGGCATCGGGAACTTGTTCGAAATTTCAAACGCATAGTTCAAGAATTCTATTCTTTTACTCTCTAATGACCTCACCGATATTATTTCTTATCAAAATGAATTCTTTTGTACGATGATTGTTTCTCAAATGTAATATCTGACATCAAGAATTATTATTGTGGTCAGGATATCATTGCGCGCCAAAATCTATTTTTAGACCGGATGTGTGCCGAAGACAATAATAATCTTGAACTGCTAGATACATTTTTCTTTAAAGAGGATAATAGGGACGCCTCATAATTAATATTATATATATATATATATATATATATATATATATATATATATATATATATATATATATATATATATATATATTTATTTATTTGCTATTATGTTATGGGGAGAGAGACAGCCGAGTGATTATGATTATGGCATTGTACTGTGACCCAGAATGTCCTGGGTTCGAGCGCCGCACCAGGCACTTTCATTTTTTCCTTTAGTATTATTAACCCCCAACTTGTTGACATCAGGCATTAATCTAGTTTGATGGATTATCTATATTAATCATATTTTTTGTTATTATGCTGTAGTAAAATCGGGTTTTCCCAAAATCCAATAGGTTATAATGATCCCGTTTATCTATTCGTTCATCAGATAATTGATGATCGAAGTGTGAGTGGAATATCTGAAACCAAGTATGTATTGACCAGTGAATAATTATATGATTCTAGTCCTATGATGCTACATATGACAATAGCTTTATTACGATACGATTAATGACAAATTCACACAAGAGTTCAGTCAGTTAGTATGAAATCATTTATCTTCATAATGTAATCGTCAACAATATTCCTCTACCGTACATGACTCTTTATCAGTCGTTCAGCCGTCTTATCTTGAAAAACAACAATAATTTGTAATGCGTAAAACAGAAAATTAAAATAAAATAGATATGCTATTTGATATCGGCGCAATTGTGACCCACCGTCTCAGAGCGGTATTATGTCAAGATGAACCATATAAGGAATTCATAGCCTCCAATATGAAACTTGGGGTTTATCTCTCTTCGTTATAGTGGATCACACATACTATTTCTTGCATTACACAACATTCTAAGGTCCTATTTCTCATCATTTTATTTCTAAATTCCCTTTTAGAGGTCTACTCATCCCGACATAATACTGTTTTGAGACGTTTGGTCACATTTGTGCCGTTGCTTTGTCTCGAAAAAAATGCCATTGTCTTTTGTATTTTATTTTATTTTTAATCAGTTCTATTTTATTGTGTTAACCACTTAATTATGTTGGACAACAATATGCCAATTAATTTACGACTATCTTTTATATTTGAGACTGTTAATTCTTAATTGCCTGAATGCTATTATTGTGATTGCCTGAGTACTCGGGAGTTGTTATGGATTTTTTTTTTTTTTTTTGTTTTTTTTTTTTGGTCTTTTTTGTAATTCTTATTTTTTCAAAGAGATTTAAAATTAGGTGTTTGTTTTTGTTTGTTTTTTTTTTTGTTTTGTTTTGTTTTGTTTTTATTTTTTATTTTTTTTTTTTTTTTTTTTTTGTTTTTTTTTTTTTTTTTTTTTTTTTTGGGGGGGGGGGGGGGGGTACGACTTTTTAGATGTATTTTTAAGCGGCGGGTTTTATTTATTTTTTGTTGCTGTTTTTTTTTCTCATCTTTTTTTTTTTTTTTTGGTTTGTCTTCCTGTTTAACTTTATTTTTCTTCTTTCTTTCTTGTTTGTAAACTGCCGGATACGCAAGCGGTTTTAGCATTCGTGGCTTCGAATACCTCATTCCACAAGGATATATTTCCTTTATTTTTTCTCCCGGATATTTCATTTCATCCAGAAATTAAATCGTTTTTACCTCTCGTTGAGCGTTTTCTTGTGATATCAACATGTACTTAAAATGTTTTTAAGACTCACAAATATATAAAATATAAGTATATGCACATTTACCATTTTACACTGCTATAAATTATGTCCTTCTGGGCTACTGTTTAAATTTCTTTTCTTTTTTTTTTCTTTTTTTTTTTAATTTGTTCATCATCATGGCTGTGATTGTCAATAAATAGTTCATTTGTTTATCCTCGGATTAGAGTTTTATTATAAATAACCTAATACAAACAGATCTTTTTTTTTATTATTTAAAAATTGATATGATGGGGTTCGTCTGACTATCTGAGCCCGTTATCTGAAAGAGTGCAAGAGTTGAAGAAGACAATTTTTGGGATAAAAATGTATGTATGAGATCTCCTGCCTCGATCTGGTATTATGTCGTGATGGAACAGATATTGAATAATGAATTTAAAATCAAAATGACCGGAAGTTCTCTAATTTTAGCTAGTTTGGGTTGTTTTTTTTTGTTTTGTATTTTTGTTGTTGTTGTTTCTTGTTTGTTTTGCTTGTGACTTTTGTGGCTGTTTTGTTTTGTTATTTTGTTTTTGTTTTTGTTCTGTTTTATTGTTATTATTTTTTGGGAGGAGAGGAGTTATAGTTTGGGAAAGGAGGGGGGGGGGGGGGAATTTTGTATGTGTATTGTTCGTTTTTTTTTCTTTTTTTTTTTGTTTTGTATTTTTTATTTTGTTGTTGTTGTTGTTATTATTGTTTTCTTTTGTTTTGATTTGTTTTGAGTTTGTTTATTTCTTCTCAATAATGCATTTAAAGTTGACCTTGGTATCTTATTTTTGGTTATGATTTCAATTTCAATCATCTAAATTAATCTCGACATAATTTTACCAATTCGAGGCAAATTGACCCATATACTGGCCTTTAAAATAAAACACCAGTGAAATGCATGAAAATTATATGAATATAACATCGATCATACGTTTTTAGATCGTGATGGAGGAGAAAAATTGTCAATGCTATCTAAATCGCATTTTAATTTTATAAGATGTGGGTGTATTGATTTCTTGTAATAATAATTGAGCCTGTTTTCCTTGTTACTGTAATCATTATATATAGAAATACCATTAACTTTTATTGATTGACTTGGGATCAAGTTGTCTGCAAGCAAAGTGGATTGATTTATACAAAATAAAAGAATTTTTACGAACAAAACAATGCCCCGTGTTTTTGTTTACCTAATTAAAATTAAGATCGCACCATATTAAATAGGTAACCTATATAATTCTCGGGGAGGGGGGGGGGGAGTTAACGCAACATTGTAAATTTAGATTGATAGATCTAGAAAAATAGTTTCAATAAGTTTTGAGTAATTTATTCAAGAACTATTGAAACCGTACTATTTCTCCTCTGTAAACGTATGAACACTCGTATTACCCTACGCAAGTTCTTTTTTATTTGAATAAAAAAATGTGAAACTGTTGGGAAATTCAAACGAAACATAAAAAAGTCGATTCAAACTATTTGAGATAGAATTTAGTGGGTTTTTTTTTGTACAAGCCTTGTTTTTTTTTCCTACAAATCAATGAGGAAAACATAGAAAAACCATTATAAAGACAAATAGGAGGGAGAGAAAATCAATTTAAAAACCTGGCATATTCAATATTCATTGCTACAGGATTGTGAGAGGCCGTTATTGCACGTAGCTGAACGTCAGGATTTGTATGCTTTGAGAATGTATCAAAACCTGGTTATATTATTACCTCAACAGTATCCTTCGTATATTCATAGCATGACACTGACCAAAAAATTACGTCAAAATACCACCAGACCACCAAAAGAGACCAGTCGTGAGTTGTAATCAATAGTGAAACCAATAGGATCATAATTTGTTTCCTTGAGCACTACTAACGACAACTCACTAGGTGGTGACGTCAAAATACAAGCCCAAGTGTCAGTCTTTAAATAAAAAGAAGACGGCGCCCCTCCGCCCAACTTTACTTTCAAATTGAAACGTTTCATCTGGCGGGTAGACGTTGTGAGTATTTAACTTGAGCGCCTAGCGTCAATTTGTTGCATGCAATTCAGTAAAATAATCACTAATGGAAATACTCTCTATCCAACTTAAATAAATACAGTCCATTACAACAATGTGAAGTCAAGTCCATAACCACATTTGGTTATCAGACCTGCAAATATATACGCGTCGCTTTAGGCAAACAATAAACTGTAAATCTCAGTTGATAACCATTTTTTACGTCAGCAATTGTTAGAACTTCGAACTCAAAAGGCTCAAAACATTTTATATGCCTCCTGGAAAGGTGTTGACAAAGTAGACTGTAAAAGGAATTCTAATAAAATTTAAAATGATTTATGGACCTTCAAAGCAAGCTTTTATTGGATTGATTTCTTCGTTTATACAGGACATAGAACCGAGTAAATGGATCCGAGTCAAACGAAATACCTGCAAGATCATGTGATACCTAGGGCGATAGTTTAAGCTAAGACTATTACTATTTATTATTTACATGACATTGATCAACACAATTAGACTTCATGAGCAAGGCAAAGATAATTCATGGACCATAGTTTCTTAAATATACAAATGCACATTGAAAACACAATTATGCAGAAATACTTTGATATTTATACCAGTGGAAAAAGACTTACAAAATTGAATGTCATCCAAATAGGTTTTGAGAATTACAAACAAAACCAAACCAATCAAATCCTTGTGTATATCATTCATGGCAAAATTCTTAAAGAAATAAAAGACGTAAAGTATTTATTGAGTACAAACTGTAATGGGCAGAGCAAAATAAATATGTATCTATGTAAAAAAGAATAAAGGCAAACTTCTCAAACCTATCACATCAAGTTGCAAAAAAATATATTAATTGAAGAGAAATGCTATAAACTCTTTGTTACACCAATATTGGATTCTGTTGCTTGATTTGGAATCCACTCGATGACAGGCAATTTTTTGAAAAATAATATTAAAATTGAATAAAACACAACAGATTTCAAGAATATATGTTACAAACCACAGACTAGTCATTCATTGTTGGCAAAACAAATGAAGCAAGTAAATTGTTTTTGTTTCGTTTGTTTTTAAGGGTTTTACGGCGCTTGCAACACATTTAATTTAGGTTATATCAGCGCCAGTAAAAAGGAAGAAAATGATATAGTAAAAAGTTCTAGAATTACAATTAAAGCACCCAAGAAAAAGTACGACATAGGGGAACTGGGAACAAATAGGAATCAGATGTAGATTCCAAGAGCATAGCACCAATGTACTTAGTTTGAGATCACCTATAATGTTACAGAACATGAAAAGGTATATATACCGAAATTTGAAGTAAATGACAAACTAGGCTGTCATGGTGTTGAACTTTTTTCCATCTAATATTGACAGTCATCGTTACTTATTTTCCCCAATCCCCCATGTTAACTTTCCTGTTGGAATCATGATTCTGAGACATTTGCAAACGCACTGACTAAAAAGAAAGTATCACAGTATTTGTTGGGGTTTTTTTTTTTTTGAATTGGATATCGAGTGAATACGTTTGCTACCTGATTTGGTCCCTCGATCCGTGTTTGCTCGATTATAACTGGGGTCCTCTCAGATGGGACCGGTAACTCATTTCGTGTGATCTGTGAGTTTTGTTCAATCGTGGAAATTATCAAGCCCTTTAAAATCTTGTTTTCATGAGAGTTTTCTTCAGAACGGTGTTTGCTGTTCCAACACAAATAAGAGACACAATCGGTGGCAAATGCATTCCCCTAATAATAATAATAATAATAATAATAATAATAATAATAATAATAATAATAATAATAAATAATAATAATAATAATAATATAATAATAATATAACAATAATAATAATATATGAAATTGATGATGATGATGATGATGATGATGATGATGATGATGATGATGATGATGATGATATATAATAATAATAATAATAATAATAATAATAATAATAATAATAATAATAATAATAATAATAATAATAATAATAATAATAATAATAATAATAATAATAATAATAATAATAATAAAATAAATAATAAAAATAATAATAATAATAATAATGATAATAATAATAATAATAATAATAATATGCTCAGTCGCCTAAGGTCTGTGTCAGTCGGTTTAAGAAGAAGAAGAAGAAGAAGAAGAAGAGGAATCATTGTGTCAATTCTGTGTAAGAACAAGATATGAAGTGAATAGAAAAGTGCCAGAAGACAATAGAGAATAAAATTTTTTCGCGGCGGTGGTGGGGTTTGAACCTGCGACCTTATTGGTACGACAACTCCGCCTGGCAGGTGAGAGCGTGGCTCTACCGTGTGAGCTATCCACGAACACAAAAAATATTCGTTTCAAACTCAAAGTCATTACTAGATCCCTCTCTCACCCACTTCTTGAGACCGCCGATTCGTTCGTACACCACCATCGCGAATAATTTTGACCAGCAGTTAAGCTTAATAGCCAATATTCTCAACACAAACATATAACATAGAAACGATTGAGACATTGAGTATGCTCCGGTGTATGGGGTGAATTTTTAATTCAGAAAAGTGAGTGGAGCAGGCACTTATGTTGGTAACAACAAGATATGAAGTGAATAGAAAAGTGCCAGAAGACAATAGAGAATAAAATTTTTTCGCGGCGGTGGTGGGGTTTGAACCTGCGACCTTATTGGTACGACAACTCCGCCTGGCAGGTGAGAGCGTGGCTCTACCGTGTGAGCTATCCACGAACACAAAAAATATTCGTTTCAAACTCAAAGTCATTACTAGATCCCTCTCTCACCCACTTCTTGAGACCGCCGATTCGTTCGTACACCACCATCGCGAATAATTTTGACCAGCAGTTAAGCTTAATAGCCAATATTCTCAACACAAACATATAACATAGAAACGATTGAGACATTGAGTATGCTCCGGTGTATGGGGTGAATTTTTAATTCAGAAAAGTGAGTGGAGCAGGCACTTATGTTGGTAACAACAAGATATGAAGTGAATAGAAAAGTGCCAGAAGACAATAGAGAATAAAATTTTATTCTCTATTGTCTTCTGGCACTTTTCTATTCACTTCATATCTTGTTGTTACCAACATAAGTGCCTGCTCCACTCACTTTTCTGAATTCTGTGTAAGGAAACATTAAAGTTGTAACTCTGAACCCTGACCTACGACCCAAACTACAGGAAGAAAAACGGAAGTGGAAGTTAGAAGTTATCTTTGATTACCAGTTAAGCATTTCAACTCCAAATTTTGAAATGGCATATGGAAACATAATTTTATAAAGTTGGAATTTTTGCTCTAGGCAACTTAATTTTGAGAATGATCACATATTTCTTCCAAAATAGTACTAATTGTTATCTTAGTCAAACGAAAATTACAATGCTTTGGTAATATTGACATTTTTTATATATTTGATCTAAATTTAACTGTAATCTGTGAATTCTTTGGCACAATTTTAATATAATAAACAACCTGGCAATACTTTTCGTCATTCAGTCAGTCATTCAGTTGCGTTTACTTGTATAATAATAATCTGTGGTTAGTCTAATTTTTATCGTAGGTGACGTGTATTTTTATTTCCAGAAAGCAATTTATCTGATATGATTGATATTTTAGGTACCTCAAATAGTTATTAGAGTAATGCAAATATAGAACTAGGTCGTTTTACAGATTTGTTGAGGGACTGGTTTTCAGAGGCTGCGGCCTCAGTCTCAGACCCAGACTCAACGACACAGGCCCAGCTCGGATCTTTGGTTCTGACTTCCAAGGTTGCCATATTAATATCAGTTTTTACAGCAAAAAAAAAAAAAAAAAAAAACAAGATGAAAATGAATGAACCAGCGGGGGTCATTCGAAGAAATCGACCAGGGACAAAGATCAAGGCGAGTGAAAATATTTTTGCTAATGACTATTGAGTATTGAGTTGACTGAAACTGAAACTGAAACTCATACTCAACTTCATATCTATATCTAGAGAATGAATGGCCAGTAAAAGTAAAGTCCCAAGTAAAAAAAAAAGACAATAACAAGTTTAACTAACACATGAATATTTGAATTGATTTGAGATCAATTTTAGCACCACACCAAAGCATAGCACAAGCACTGACACTGGACACCTCTATAACTATAACAAAAATCTGGAAATTTGCGTCCAAAAATTAAAATAGTATGACATTTTCGTGTTCTCACTGTGACTCTTAACACAAATAAAATAAATAAATATCTATAAATATGATATTTAACTTGTAATTATAGATGTTGTTCTAAAAATTGTCCAGAATGAGGAATAATTACATCACTAACTGTAGCTCAATTGATTCAAAAGATGAATTTTTATTTTTATATAATATTGTCAATTTCTCTTAATATAGAGACGTGGCCCTAAAAAGATATCCCCTCACAGTTTGACCATATTCGAGACCTTTTTTGCCTTCACTTTTAAATAAATAATATTTTTTGAAAAAAAACACATGTTACAGTTACAGCTATCTCTCCAGCTTTTTGATTCTACATTTTTTAACAATACAATTTATTTGACTCGTTGATCCGGCTCTCTTTGACTATTTCTTGCTCCACTTTAATTCTGCTGATATGCGCGGTCTGCAAAACCAGTGAAATGTTCCTCCCTTTTAAATTCATGAAAATTAATCATGCAACAATATTCAGGCCTGTAAATTCCGAAAATTGTCGGAATTCCGACAGTACGATTTTGCTCTAGATGGTAAGATACGCTTGCTATGAATTCTGACATTTTAAAAAAATGTATTCATTGCCTACTGTCTGCCCGCACGTAGCTAGCTAGTGTCGGTCTCTAGCGTTCGCGAGTCGTCGATCACACACAACGTAGTCAGTAATCAACTAACACACATAGCGTGTTGGGGACTGGTCCATTTCTTTCTATTTTGCTACCAACACACACACGTTGTTCCGTTCTTCATTTTTCAAGTCCATTCATTATCTATATCCAGTTGAAGTGAATGGGAAAAATATGAATGAGAAATAAATATTTTTCTTCGAATAAGAAGGTGAATGAATGCATATATCGGAAGTTTTCTCTCCTTTGGCATACGACCGATTCTCTTTTCCTCTATTCTCGTACGATCGTAGTTTTTCAGTTATTTATTAATTCAATTAGTCTTCCTATTCAATATTCCTGAAGTATTTTTAGGTCGCAGTTGCGACTTACTTACCTTAGAAAAAGGTGTTAAAAATAAATTTAAATGGTCTTGACTTGAAGAACAAGACACCAACGGCGATTTCTTCTCTTGCTATGTGCGGAAAATTGAGGCACGGGGAATGGCATTTTGTATTTATTACCAACGTCGTCTTATTTATGGATCGATAGGAAAGTCCTTTTTCGCAAGGCATGCCGAATCATGTGTTGTTAATCCACTTTTTTGGTTTGGTTGGTCTATTTTCGCATACTCGAAAAGTTCAGACAATTTTTTCACCAGCCATTTACAGGCCTGAATATTATATAATTATAATGGTTATATATGTAAAATTATGTGAGATTGTGTAAGGTCACTGTATTGCATGCAGGAATATGATTTACAAATAAGACAATATGAACGTATAGCGGCAAGACAAATTATGTCTTTTCAAGCTCTATCCAGAAATATGAAAAGTTGTCGTAAGAAAATTCACAATGGGCTTTCATAACAGACCAAAACATCATTCCACATGTAATATTTATATTGGATTCGTGCAAATATTATACCCCTGGATGATAAAAACTACTTACGTTGCACATCATTTTGAAAATATTTATGTGTGAAATTATTTTTTTATTTTTTCATCTTTTGTGACAGGACTGGTGCAGCTGGGATGATGAGTCATTTGAGGAAATGGATAGCACCCTTGCAGTTCAACAGGTTAAGTAATTAGATCTTATAGACTGTTCACTTTCGTACAATTATCTACATGACATACGCTCTGGGAGACACATACTCCAGTACAGGAAACTTAAATTTTTTTTCTGGTTTTACTTCTAGTTTGCTATGAAAACATACTTGTACCTCAGAAACTTAAATGTTTCCCTTTTCTTTGCAGCTTTTTATGTCTTAAAATATTTCTTTCATTTGATAAAAAAACAACCTATTTCTCTCTTTGACTTAATTCACTGTTTAGTGGTTACAAAACTGTACTCTGCGGACAATTAAAAACAAAAAACTTGAGCTTTTAAATCACGCAATATCCACCTAACATACTCAAAGCGCTTTGTAAAGGGTCCCTGACTAACAATGACACGTAATATGTAGAACAAGACACGACGCCTGTCAGGGCGATATTACAATTTTTTTCAGAGAGCAACAACTGAGGACAGTGAGAGAATGTGAGTAAAGAGCCTTTTCCAATTACTCTTTTCAACTATGCGCAGATGAGGCTCGAACCCAGGATCTTCTACTTCTAATCTGAAAGTGTCATACTTGCTATTTTTAAATGACATTTATATCACATGGCCTTTTTCTGAAAAAAGTTAATCTGATTTAAGAGTTATTGAAACCAATGTTTTTGACTCTCATATTACCAAGAAATGTTGGTTTTGGAGAAAATTTTTTGTTTTACAAATCTTGAACTTTGGTGGACACGGGTTCCTTTTTACAACCGGAAGACTTTAGTTATACAGGGTGTTATTTTATTACTACCTGATAAAGAATTGCTTAAAATTTAGAAATGATATTAACATCTAGTTCTTTTGCATAGTTTTTGAGCTTTAGATAATTTGAAAAATAGGGTATTTGGGATGGAAATCGGCATTGCATCTATTTATTGTATAGGTCTGAATAGATTGTGTTTCAGAGACTCAACTTTAAGCTGCCCGGAGTGGGAATCAAACCAGGGACCTTCTTGTCGGGAGGCAAATGACATACCACAAGACAACACAGCCAAATTGCGAGCTATTATATTTTTCATTTGTGGATTTTTGAAAATGATTTGTTTTACCTCTGTTCAAGTTGTTTTATTGATATTATCATTTTGATTTCAGTTCATTCAACAAGCTATTAGAAAGGATTTTACCAATGTTGAAGAAATTCTTAATCCACCAGAAGGACAAGATGAGGGAGTTTGGAAATATGAACATTTAAGGTACCGATATTTGTTGAGACTATTTATCTTTTGTTTTTCTTATGGTCGTATGGAATTAGTTGTTTTGTTTATTCTAATAGTCTTCATTTTCGTCTATCCAAATGAAAATGGTACCATTTTGTCAGTCTGTAGTACATCTTTAGAGGTCTCAGTTTGCTCAAACTCAAAAGCTTGATTCCAGCAGGTAGGTTGTTCCATAAGTAATCATATTCTGGGGGGAAAGAGCAAAGATAATATTAGATGGGGAAGGGAGGATATTGAAAATTTGATAGTTTGACTGTATAGTTATTTTTTATTTGACTTTGGTAAAATCTTGTGTTATCTTGAGGCCATTTAATATAATATTAGCCACACATTTGCCAAATTCCATTCCCCCCCCCCCCCCCCTCCCAACAACTGCAATGATAACAAGAAGTCGGTTTTCTTTCTGTTGCATAAACTTCCTTCCATTACGTTATGATGTTTGCTTCCATTACTTTATAATGTTTACTCATGGTTTACATAAGCACTCACTGCATTTTTACTTGATTGATTTTCTCATGCCTATTTGAATTTTGTTTCAGACAATTTTGTATGGAATTAAATGGCTTGGCTGTAAACCTTCAGGTGAGCGGTAAAGAGTCCTTTTTTTAAAGCAGATATAGTTATCAGAGAACCTCTCAGAGACTGTTCTATTTCAAGCATATAATCTCTGTATCCTATTAAAATTTTAAAGAAGCAAACACATTTTTTTGCAAGTTTTATGCTTATAGTTATAGCACTTTGTATGTTTCTATTTATATTGTATCTTTTTGTATTTTAAAATATTTAAATTCCAGTTTTAGTTTTGTTTTGTTTTGTTTTGTTTTTGTTTTTTTTTCGAACTTCAAATTAAGGACTTATATAACCTTGAGAATAAGAGAAATTTTGGATGAGGATGTCAGTCTGATAATGATAATCTTATTTTGATGTTAATCTGACTCATATGTTTGTTTGCCTGCTTCTAAGAAGTTCATATCGATTTCAATAAATCCTTGACATAGCTTTCTTTAATAGTGAGAGATAAATCTTTTTTATTTCTCACGGATCTAACTCCTGTTATAATGAAAATTTTCTGTTTTTGTTTCTCAACATTATTTTACCATTAACTTTTTAATTCAAAGGTAAAGCGCTCGTTTTAGATTTTTAGATTAGTTCTGTCAATTTGTAAAAGCACTATACACGTATTTTCAAATTGTTAAATTAATAAATTAAATTGAGATGTTGCCCTCACATTTTTCTCAATATTATATTACCAGACGGAGTGTAGCCCTGAAACTTGTACACAAATGACAGCAACGGAACAGTGGATATTTCTATGTGCAGCTCACAAAACACCAAAAGAGGTCTGCCTGTTGTAAATTCTTATTACTCACATGAAATGTGTTGTTTCATTGTGAACTAACACTAGATAACTCTATTCATTACTCCATGGATAGCGAGTTCACTATAGGTCACATTATTTAGAGACTGACTTTTTGTATTTGTAGCTTTTAATAATCTCCCAGTCAGATATGATCTCATATGGAAAATATTTGATTGTATTAATAAGTTATATTATTCTGTTTGAGTTTGAATTCAATACTATATGCTTGAAATATTTTTAAAAAAAAAGAAAAATATACTCATAAAGAGATGTTTAATTTTTGGTTAATGCAATTTAGTCTGCAAAGAGATAAAACTGAAAAGTGAAGAAAAAGAATGGAAAGTCCCAGTAGCGGGTATATACCGTTTTAACGGGAAAAAAAAAAGATTTTTTTAGTCTATATAATATATGACTTGTTTTGTTTTTTTTTATTTGGTAAGATGTGATAAAAAGTCAATATCAAAGGATTATGCAAAGGTGTCCATGGTTTATGGGATTCTTTAAAAGTAATTACAATGCAGAGAGGATATATGACAACACTTATATCCAAATTATGTTTATTTTGATATGACATCAAATTCTCATTTATTTTTGCTATACAACATTAGTAATTTAAAATCTTGTATATCGATGTGAATTTTACCAGAATACGGTTATATCATCATTACTTTCTATTATTATTGTCAGTAATTGGTCTTGAAAATATTTTAATAACAAAGACATAATCTATAATGTGCTAACAATATTCTGCAGTGAAATAAAACACAACAGCCAATGATAATGTCAATATCCTCCTTTGGTATAAAATTACAGCCATTTAAAATTCATAGATATTCCAAGAATCATGGTCAGTGGTGAAGTCTAGTCCCAAATGACACAAACGCTTCTCTGTACCAATACTGGTACTGGGAATTCCTGATATTACTTTACTTTCATCAAATAGGCCATTTAGAAATGCTTCCTATCATCATTACTCGTAATCACCAACTCTGTGCAACCCTGTCTGCCAGGACGATCCGATGGTCTCTGTCTATAACCAAATGATACAGTCAAATTAAATTAAACATCATAAATTTCAAAATCAGCTCTTTAAAGGGCCATCAAATCATCCAGATTGACTTCCCTTGTTGTTATTTTCCATTTGTTCCCGTTTCATTTTTTGCAAAGTCTGATATATCGACAAGGTGCTTATATCGCCATTATACCTCATTGTTTGATTTTGAAAACAGCAACACCAGGTTTTTAAGCAGATAGTCAAATTGAACAATGTCACATTAGATAATTTTAAAAATAAAAGTCGATGAAATAACATGATGATATATAACAGGGTTTCCAGCAAAGTTCTAAACTTGTCAACTTATGTTTTGATCTTAAATCTTTAAGTTGTGGAGTAATAAATGTCTCAAGGAATATTTTTTTCTTTTTAATCAAAGAAAATTTAGATCTCTAATTGGACAAAGTTGTGAATTTTATATGAGTGACAGGCTTTGTTTAGCTATTTGTTTTGTTTTTTTTTTAAACCGAATGGGTGTCAGACATTTTCTTTTTAAAATTTTTTTTTTCCTGATACATAAATTTATTCCAGATCTGTTAAAGAGTATGTTTTTATTTTTCAGTGTCCTGCCATAGATTATACCAGACACACTCTTGATGGTGCAGCTTGTTTGTTGAACAGCAATAAATATTTCCCAAGCAGGTGACTGACTAATGAATGATCTAGAAATAATTTGGTCTTGGTTTTTTTTGTTTTCCAGTCGTAAATAGTGCAATAAGTTTTATAATCACCATCTTAGGCATTATTTATAGCTTTTTATTTTCTTTTATTTTTTTTTTTGAATGTGCATAGAAACTGGGCCTCCATGAAGTTTCTGCTCCACTTGAAGCTAGATTTAAAGAGGGAAGGAAAAAAGCTCCTCAGTTAAAAACAAAAATGAACTTCAAAGGAGACCATTTTTGTTCTTTCTATTTTGTCATCTTTCGAAGCTGTTATATTGAAGCTTAGTCTCACTACATCAAATCTTACTGAAAGATAAGAACACTTTAATTTAAACATGGGAAAGTTGACATGTTGAAACTTGGAACGGGAAAAGTGATCTTTTGAAACACTTTTATTGATTCAGGATACTCAATTTGATTGATTATTCCATAGTCCATAAACTTTTGTAATTCAGATATTACAACAATGATTTCTGTCTTCTTCTTATTATTATTGTTGTTGTTGATTTCCATATCACTATCATTATTGTTATTCGTGTTTATCATTCTGTAACTTTGAATTTTCAGAGTCAGTATCAAGGAATCATCTGTGGCAAAACTAGGATCTGTTTGTAGACGAGTGTACAGAATATTTTCCCATGCATATTTTCATCATAGGACCCTTTTTGATGCATATGAGGTGAGCCCAGCCCCAAAAACATTCTGGTTTGCTAAGATGATAATTTAACCCCTGGTAGTAATTCTCTACTTGTTTTTTCTGGTAGCAACTTGTATTGTAGTAAATTATGATTTAAATCAACGATTTTCCCTTTATCCAGAGATATTATGTTCACTCTATATTTTCTGTTGAGTTTCTATTCAATGATGTGCTAAGATAATGACTTTTCCGAAACGCCAAAACATTGCAGTATCTCTTTCAATCCGGTAAAGAATTGTGGTGATATGGAAGGATTAAATCATACCACCATGCCTTCAGAACAGATGAATGACCAGCTAACAAAATAATAACTCTGAAAAGGGGGGGGGGGGGGCATGGCTTAACTTCAATTCAAGCAGCTAATGCTGCAAGCTTGGTGAAGTCATATCAACAGATTAATGAAACATTTACTGACAAGGGAAATAACAATGTAAAACTTGGTTTAAGATTATAATGATTAGTTCCGTTAAAAAAAAAAAGAAATGAAATGATTAACTAATTTTATTTTGTCTCCCAACATCTCATTTTTTTCTCCGCAGAATGAAACATACTTATGTAGGAGATTTACCCAATTTGTGACAAAGTATAACCTTATGTCCAAAGACAATTTGATAGTCCCTATTATGGAAGATCAGCAGACACTGGAAGGAGAGAGCGAAGCATAGATCTTTTTTTATTTTCATTCTTTTGTCTTAATCGGCATGTGTCTAAATAATTTTGAATTGAAATGTATGTTTGAAAGATATTGCATGGCACTCTGCTGCATATACCATTGACGAAAAGAAAAAATGAATACAAAAGATTGACTTAGAAAATAATTGTATCATTTGATTAACTAACTTTTATTATCTGCAAAATTGCAGTTGTTTCATTTAATAATGAACTGAATAAAAAATATGTTGTTCTTTTTAAAATGAAGAAGAGACTTATATTGCTTATATCACCAGAACACCATCATTTTCTGTTCTACCTTTCGCTGTATCAGAAAGGAAATTTCTCCATATTTCAAAGGGAAGGCTCAAATTCTTGTTACTGCCAGTGGTGTAACTTTGTCTCTTTAGTTCAGAACCAGTTAGAATATATTTAAGTCATGTGTCAATTATTTCTTTTGATAAAAAGTTATATTTATCAGAAAAATAACTACAGCAAGATTAGGTATTTAAAATGATCCAAATCCAAACAAGCAAAATGACTTCTTGAACACAGAATCGAGAGCTTCCCTTTAAACATAATAATAATAATAATAATAATAATAATAATACAAGGGCGGGCTGATATATAAGTTCCGTTTTGTGATGGCTTTTTTTGTTTTCAACAGCACAAACATACATAATACATGAAAAGAAAGCTTAGAATCTCAGCTACATATTGTGCCAATTATTGTTGTCGGGTCAGATGTTTGAACTGTCTTGGGTTTTATGACAAGTACGTGGTCTTGTATTGTCATGTTGGATTATCGAATCTCTACCACCTCATACCTGTGCAAGTCTATTTTCGAAGGGTTGTAGAGTTGAAAACAGATTGTTCAGAGTTCACTGTTTGCCCTTGTTCATGAAATTCCATTTGAACTTTGCCTTCCATCTCCCAGTAAATGTTAAACAAGAGCTTTCTCGCAGAGACAATGGCTTTGAATTTCTTTGGGCTTTGAGAAGAGTCATGCCTGTTCTCCAATTATTGCACTTTGGTTCCCAGGTCGTAGTGGTGGACCCAAGATTCATCACCAGTCAAAATTTTCTGCAGAAAAGTCTCTCCTTACTTGTCATGTCATTTCAAATGTTAGGTACAAAAATCTTTTCTCTGCGCTTTCATTTCTGAAGTTAGTTGCTTGAGATCCATAATGCAGAGACTTTTCAATAACCCAAGAGAGATGTCACGATATCGTGTACTCGTTCTTTTGAAATCCCAACTTCATCAGTGAAATCTTTTTGTTTTACGCTTCAATTCGACCTAATCATATGGTCAGCTGCTTCTTGATTACTCTGTCAGATGCAGAAAGTGGCCTACTTGGTCGCTTGCGATCTCTGTTGGGACATCTCCTTGGAAAATTCTATCCCACTCTCAAACTGCGCTATCAGTTTAGACATATCACCATAAACGGCCTTCACTCTTTGATGGATGTTGTGCTGTGCAGCATTCTTCTGCTGTAAGAAATTCAATAACAGGGCTTCGTTTGACAAGAAATTCATTATGCCGCCATTTTCTCAAACGCGTTATCTTAGTAAGATTGGGACGTCACTCAGTTATGAGCACAAATGATGTCACATGAATCAGTTGTTACACATTTAGTGTAGAAGTATGGTTTGAGAATGTGTGTGCGAAATTTCATGATTGTACCTGAATTATGTTCTGATTTATATATCAGCCTTCCCTCATAATAATAATTGATGGGATTTGTAAGACGCCAATCTCCACAGACAGCAGGCTCTAGGCGCTAACATAAACAATTAGAGATTGAAAAGAAATGTTTTTATTTTCGCTTTGAATCATTTATAGTCTATCGTCTCTCTTAGTTCCTGTGATAGATTATTCCAGATTGCTGGTCCTCATTGTCCCATTGTTTTTTCAGTCATGTCTGTGGGACAAATCGGAGTGTTGTGTGCCTGCATATCTGAGTCCCAGGTGGTTTGTTTTATATTGTACTATGAACTTGGCAAGGTATTGCAGGACACCTAGGTAGAATACACATGATGGGTGACGGTAGTAATCTTGTAGGTCATCCTCTTTTCCCACACGCAAACATTGCAATATGGTAAATTGGAAACACTACATGTCCTTGTTTGATTGAAAATAAAGCAAATGTCGTAGTTTTTTTTATTGAAAATCAAGCGAGTACTGTCGTTTTCGGCAACATCCTTTACAATGGTGTGAGGGAAAGATGTTCTCATATTTATGGTGTGAAAGGTAGGAAAGTATTTCACTTGCTTGATGAGCTTAAAAAACAAATAGACAAACAAAAAATGTCAAACATTTTATTGTGTATACTGATTACACTTCACTCAGTGTAGCAGAAATGTGTAATTTATTATTTATAACGCTGAATATTGTAACTCTGGTCTCAATATAATAATATTATTATCAATATAGAACATTTTCATCACCATTTTTTTAATTTTTTACCAATCCATCTGTATTGGTATAACTCCATTTTCTTCACCCTTTTTTTTTTTTTGGAATACGTAATTGAAAGTAATTTATGTAATAAAAATAGACAACCAAACTTACCTTTTGTCATTCATTCTGTAATTTCGTGTTTTTAATGAATTTTTTAATTCTGAGGGATGGGGAGTTCGCTTGCTTGTCTTTTGTCCATTTCTTTCTGTTTTCCTTTTCAACTTTGCTATTTGTAATTGTCCTGGAATGAGACCACTTGATTTTACCTGGGCCTCGGCTGTTAAAATAATTTTCGGTATAGTCTGCTATTTTTATTTTTAAAAACGAGAATACTTTGTTATTGTTTTTGTTTTGTTGTTTTTTTTTTTTTTTTTTTTTTTTTTTTTGGGGGGGGGGGGGGGGGGTGTTTAATGTCAGAATTTATCTAAATAAACAGGTAGCTAGTATAATTTTGATCTGAGAAAGAGTAGTTCATAATTGTTAATAGTCATTAATCATGTCGCCTCAATGCTCTTAACTTAATATTTTCTTTTTTTAGCTTATTTTTTTTAAGTGCTCTGAGCAGAGTCCCTTTGTCTTACATTTTTCTGTTACTTGATATGATAGCTAACCAGACCTTTTATATAATCGTCCTATTGATTGGCGCTGAAATGACCTAAATGTGTTACAAGCGCAGTAAAACCCCTAAACAATTATACTCACTGTTTGATGGATAGAGGGGTCAGAATAATAATTATGGGTGGGGTCCCTGACCTCCCATCGTGGGCAGGGGGGGGGGGGGGGGGGTACATACTTCTATCCCCTTATATCTGTTTTCCAACATGCTTCCTGTCTTTGTCTTGGAATGAGATTACTTGGCTTTGCCCTGGCCCTGGCCGGAGTCCTAGCTGGGAGGGAAAGAGTCAAATGCATAGTTATTGTTTTGGGAGATGATATTTTTTCCTTGTAAATCATCTCTCTCTGTTATGTATTATTATATTTGTTATTTTGAATGTATAATGCAAGCATTTGAGTGTATTCCTCTTTGTTGGATTTTGTGCTTGTGTCTGGATGAGACTTTTAGGTGATCTCATACTAAGTAGATTGATGTTATGCTCTTGGAATCTACATCCGATCCCTATTTGTTCTCAGTCTCAGTTCCCCTATGTATTACTTTTTCTTGGGTGCTTTAATTGTAATTCTAGAACTTTTTACTATCCTTTTTTCTTCCCTTTTACTGGCGCTGATATAACCTAAATGTGTTGCAAGCGCCGTAAGCGGGTGGTTGGATGGGAGCATCACCCTTGAATCATATACCTATGATGTTCGCATGGGTGTACGATCCGATAGTGATGTCGTTTCTTCTTCTCTTTACTAGCCTATCCTGCTTCTTTGGTTTGTGATTGTATTTTTGACAGGGGATATTTTTTTTTCTGTAAATCTTCTGCCTGTTTGTTCTTGGTTATTTATAATTTAGCTTATGATATCTTTAGGTTATGATTTTGATTTACATTTGTACTATTTTTGTTAGATTGCTTGTTTTTTTGTTTCAGCGGTCTCTCATATAACCTCAATTGTGTTGGAAGAGACCTAAAGCAACAAACAAACAAGCGCCGTAAAAACCTTAAAAACAAACAAAACAGAAAAATAATTCGCCCCACACTTCATGGGAGCAAGAGTTCTAACTCTATCGAGTTTTCTTGACCGCCATTTATTTATACGTTTAGTTTACTTATTTGTATATTCTCTCTCTCTCTCTCTCTCTCTCTCTCTCTCTCTCTCTCTCTCTCTCTCTCTCTCTCTTTCTCTCTCTCTCTCTCTCTCTCTCTCTCTCTCCTCTCTCTCTCTCTCTCTCTCTCTCTCTCTCTCTCTCTCTCTCTTCTCTCTCTCTCTCTCTCTCTCTCTCTCTCTCTCTCTCTCTCTCTCTCTCTCTCTCTCTCTCTCTCTCTGGGTGGGGATCCTGACCTCCCATAGCGGGCAGGGAGGTACATACTGTGTCTTCTATCCCCTTATATCTTATCCAACAAGCTTTCTGTCTTGGAATGAGATTACTTGTTTTTTTTCCGGGCCCTCGTCGGAGTCCTGGCTGAGAGGGAAACAGTCAAATGCATAGTTATTGTTTTGGGAGATGATATTTTTTTCCTTGTAAATCATCCCTCTGTTATGTATTATTATATTGGTTATTTTTAATGTATAATGTAAGCATTTGAGTGTATTCCTCTTTGTTGGATTTTGTGCTTGTGTCCGGATGAGACATAGGTGATCTCAAATTAAGTACATTGGTGGTATGCTCTTGGAATCTACATCTGATCCCTATTTGTTCCCATTCCCCTTTGTCTTACTTTCTCTTGGGTGCTTTAATTGTAATTCTAGAACTTTTTACTATCCCATTTTCTTCCTTTTTACTGGCGCTGATATGACCTTAATGTGTTGCAAGCGCCGTAAAACCCTTAAAAGCAAAACATATCTCTCTCGCTTTCTCTCTCTCTCTCTCTCTCTCTCTCTCTCTCTCTTTCTCTCTCTCTCTCTCTCTCTCTCTCTCTCTCTCTCTCTCTCTCTCTCTGGGTTGTGTCTTGAGGGGGGGGGGGGGGGTGGGGGGGGGGGGGTTCCTGACCTCCCATAGTGGGCAGAGAGGTCACTTACTATGAAATCTGTACCCCAAAATCTGTTTTCCACTTGCTTTCTCTGTAAGTCTTGGAATGAGAATGCCTATTTGGTTTGTCATTTCCCATGTCCGAGTCTTTGACTGAGAAGAAACAGTTAAATGTATAATTAAGTTTTGGGAGATGATTTTTTTCCCCTTGTAAATCATCTCTCTGTTATTTATTGTTATTGCTTTTAACGTATAATGTAAGCATTTGAGTGTGTTCCTTTAAGTGGGATCCTGTGCTTGTGCCTGGATGAGACTTTTAGGTGATCGCACACATGCACAATGATAGTTTGCTCTTGGAATCTACACACCTGTCCCCTATTCGAACCATTCCCTTCTGGATGGGGTTCCTGACCTTTCATAGTAGGAAGGGAGGCACTTACTCTATCTTCTATCTTCTAATATCTGTTTTCCAACATGTTTTTTGTCTTTGTCTTGGAATGATATTACTTGGTTTTGTCCTAGCCCTGGCCGGATACCCTAGCTGGGAGGGAAACGGTCAAATGTATAATTTTGAAAGATGATATTTTTTGTTTTGTTAATCATCTCTCTGTTATGCACTGTATTGTGTTTTCTTTACATATGATATATGATTTGTAAACATTTGTGTTCCTCTTGATGGGGACCTGTTGTGGTGTCTGGATGAGACTTTTATGTGATCTCAAACTAAGTACACTGATGGTGTGCGCTTGGAATCTACATCTGTTTCCTATTTGAACCAATTCTCCTGTCTTACCTTTTCTTGGGTGCTTTAATTGTAATTCTAGAACTTTTTACTATCCTATTCTCTTCCTTTTTACTGGCGCTGAGCTGACCTTAATGTATTGCAAGTGCCGTAAAATCTAAACAAACAAACAATCATTTCCCTTTGTCCTACCCTTTTTCTTGTGTGCTTTCAAGTGTAAATCTAGAATTTTTTGACTATCCAATTTCTTCCTTTTTACTGGCGCTGAGATGACTGAAATTTGTTTATTTGTTGTAACGCCGTAAAACCCTTAAAAACAGAGAGAAAAAAATCTCTCTCTCTCTCTCTCTCTCTCTCTCTCTCTCTCTCTCTCTCTCTCTCTCTCTCTCTCTCTCTCTCTCTCTCTCTCTCTCTCTCTCTGTATGTGTGTGGATTTTTTTCTTTCTTTTGTTTTATACATCAATTAATTAAAGATGAATTTGTGTATAACAGTCCCCACTATAACAGGGACCCCGAGTGAGATCACAAATTCTACTGGAAAAACAGAAGCCTCCTCTTTTTATTCTTTTTTTTTTATTCCAACCTATGGATATGGAGGGGATGCGTGTATCTGCAATTTATGGGTTTAGACTTCCTGGACTTTACTAAATATCAATTCCATCTGTGGCATGTTCTTCTTATGGGACGATTCTCTTTAGTGTCTTACGTCCTCTCCAAGTAACCATTGTGTGGAGTAACCTCTGTCGGGACGGCACCTCTTGCAGAAGCATTTAATAGATAAATTTCCTGTGTGTGTGTGGGGGGGGGGGGGGGGGGGGGGGGGCAGTGTGTTTTTAATGGTCTATTCCAAGAGAAGACTGAAATAATACAGACATAAACCGCAAAGTGAGCTAAGGTAATGTGCCATCGACGCCCTTTTTGTTCCAATTGAAGGCTCTTGCAATTTTATTTTTTTTTAAATTGACTCTTTAATGCGCCCATCATGTATTATGGAGTGAGGCAGAAAATTGCATTAAAGGTTACGGGCATAATACGCTTCAACAGTCGTAACGTCACTTCCCTCGTAATGACGCATGGTAATTTAGTAACTGGCTCTAAACTATCGGAACAATGGCGGACCCCTTATGAAATATTTCTCGACGAGCATAAAAGCGTATCCAGAGGGGTAAAAAACCCATTATAAATCTGATCATGTTTCGACTTTTACTCATTCTGATCTCAAGACATATGAAAAGTTCTAGCCAGCATGAAGGATAAAAAGTACCGACTTTCTTTGTTTAGAACCACGATGGTCGCCTTTGCTGGGTGACGTGACATCAGCCTATTGAATCCAATTAGGATGTTTAGTTGCTAAATGATGGATGAGAAAGTTCCATATCATTTTCTAAAAAATCCAATTTTGCAATCCGCCTTTCAATTTTTGACGACTGACAGGCAATGCTAATTCGTTACCAAATTGAGATGTGGTGTGTCCTATAAATTGGTCAACGCTGACGGAAGAGGAGTGTAAGCAAAGAAGATGTGAGGTTTTTGCAAACCACTGCTTCTTGGATTCAAAACGTGCGTATAAAGTAAACCGATAGAGTCCTATGGGGAAGGGATTTATTTCCGATTCTGCAACATTATATCCGTAACAATACAAGTAATTTATTTTTAAATCATTAATTGGATAAGTCTTTTGCAAGGTACTTTCCGTAAAATATAACAGACTCAACTATCCTATCACTGCTGGATGTACAGAGGGGTCAGAAGAAAAAAAATGAAACGAAACACGATTCCTTTGCTTGTGAAAGGAATTAGATGATCTCATTCGTTTGGTCGCCACAATCATTCGCACGAAGGCAGGACTAGTAAAGATCTGAAAAAGTGTGCATGAAACATTGCAGATAAAATAGAAAGAAAATTGCAAGAAAAAAAAAAACATACCGAAAAATATCAACCTGACTTGACTGGATACCAACTACTTCAAGAGCACTTCCAAAGTTCGTTTGTCGGTCCCAAGCGGAGGGTTGGGCGCAGGGTTAGCAGCCCCACTCTGTAAAATAAATGCAAAGCTACTGACACTTTAACAGATCATAATAATGTATCTACTGTCATGAGTCGAGGAGATGCCTCCCGGTGGTATTTGGTGGTGACGGGAAGTACGACGAAGTCTGGTAAAAGCCGCAAGGAAGCCAGATAGATCTCCGACATATCTTTTCGCGGCGAAGGCAAAAAACAAGAATTAAAACCTGGATTGTCCGTACTATGTTTGAAACAGGAAAGTCAACTCGAGTAGCAAGAAAGATGAACAGGTATGAATAGAGCTACTTGGAATATGCGAGAGCCGATGGAATGGATCATCATCATCATCATCATCATCATCATCATCATCATCATCATCATCATCATCATCATCATCATCATCATCACTGCCTTTTTCATCCTGGGTCAGGGTATATGCCACAGACAAACATGTTACAGTTTCCATCCTTCTCTATCCTGAGCTAACTTTTTAAATATTTTTTATCTCGTTCCATGTCTTTTCATTTCTCTGTCGGCTTTGTCTGTTGTCCTTCATAAATTCTGTCATTGCAGAAACTCTTCAAAAAGAACCAACAACCGTGACCTCGATGGTAATGATGATGATGATGATGATGATGATGATGATGATGATGATGATGATGATGATGATGATAATGATGATGGTGATGATGATGATGGTGGTGATGATGATGTGATGTTGTTAATGATCTTGATGTGGTTGCAATGATGATGATGATGATGATGATTATGATGATGATGATGATGATGATGATGATGATGATGATGGTGATGATGATGTGATTTTGTTAATGATGGTGATGTGGTTACAGACATAAACCGCAAAGTGAGCTAAGGTAATGTGCCATCGACGCCCTTTTTGTTCCAATTGAAGGCTCTTGCAATTTTATTTTTTTTTAAATTGACTCTTTAATGCGCCCATCATGTATTATGGAGTGAGGCAGAAAATTGCATTAAAGGTTACGGGCATAATACGCTTCAACAGTCGTAACGTCACTTCCCTCGTAATGACGCATGGTAATTTAGTAACTGGCTCTAAACTATCGGAACAATGGCGGACCCCCTTATGAAATATTTCTCCGACGAGCATAAAAGCGTATCCAGAGGGGTAAAAAACCCATTATAAATCTGATCATGTTTCGACTTTTACTCATTCTGATCTCAAGACATATGAAAAGTTCTAGCCAGCATGAAGGATAAAAAGTACCGACTTTCTTTGTTTAGAACCACGATGGTCGCCTTTGCTGGGTGACGTGACATCAGCCTATTGAATCCAATTAGGATGTTTAGTTGCTAAATGATGGATGAGAAAGTTCCATATCATTTTCTAAAAAATCCAATTTTGCAATCCGCCTTTCAATTTTTGACGACTGACAGGCAATGCTAATTCGTTACCAAATTGAGATGTGGTGTGTCCTATAAATTGGTCAACGCTGACGGAAGAGGAGTGTAAGCAAAGAAGATGTGAGGTTTTTGCAAACCACTGCTTCTTGGATTCAAAACGTGCGTATAAAGTAAACCGATAGAGTCCTATGGGGAAGGGATTTATTTCCGATTCTGCAACATTATATCCGTAACAATACAAGTAATTTATTTTTAAATCATTAATTGGATAAGTCTTTTGCAAGGTACTTTCCGTAAAATATAACAGACTCAACTATCCTATCACTGCTGGATGTACAGAGGGGTCAGAAGAAAAAAATGAAACGAAACACGATTCCTTTGCTTGTGAAAGGAATTAGATGATCTCATTCGTTTGGTCGCCACAATCATTCGCACGAAGGCAGGACTAGTAAAGATCTGAAAAAGTGTGCATGAAACATTGCAGATAAAATAGAAAGAAAATTGCAAGAAAAAAAAAAACATACCGAAAAATATCAACCTGACTTGACTGGATACCAACTACTTCAAGAGCACTTCCAAAGTTCGTTTGTCGGTCCCAAGCGGAGGGTTGGGCGCAGGGTTAGCAGCCCCACTCTGTAAAATAAATGCAAAGCTACTGACACTTTAACAGATCATAATAATGTATCTACTGTCATGAGTCGAGGAGATGCCTCCCGGTGGTATTTGGTGGTGACGGGAAGTACGACGAAGTCTGGTAAAAGCCGCAAGGAAGCCAGATAGATCTCCGACATATCTTTTCGCGGCGAAGGCAAAAACAAGAATTAAAACCTGGATTGTCCGTACTATGTTTGAAACAGGAAAGTCAACTCGAGTAGCAAGAAAGATGAACAGGTATGAATAGAGCTACTTGGAATATGCGAGAGCCGATGGAATGGATCATCATCATCATCATCATCATCATCATCATCATCATCATCATCATCATCATCATCATCATCATCATCATCACTGCCTTTTTCATCCTGGGTCAGGGTATATGCCACAGACAAACATGTTACAGTTTCCATCCTTCTCTATCCTGAGCTAACTTTTTAAATATTTTTTATCTCGTTCCATGTCTTTTCATTTCTCTGTCGGCTTTGTCTGTTGTCCTTCATAAATTCTGTCATTGCAGAAACTCTTCAAAAAGAACCAACAACCGTGACCTCGATGGTAATGATGATGATGATGATGATGATGATGATGATGATGATGATGATGATGATGATGATGATAATGATGATGGTGATGATGATGATGGTGGTGATGATGATGTGATGTTGTTAATGATCTTGATGTGGTTGCAATGATTGATGATGATGATGATGATGATGATGATGATGATGTGATGATGATGATGGTGATGATGATGTGATTTTGTTAATGATGGTGATGTGGTTGCAATGATGATGATGATGATGATGATGATGATGATGATGATGATGATGATGATGGTGATGATGATGATGATGATGATGATGATGATGATGATGATGTGATTTTGTTAATGATGGTGATGTGGTTGCAATGATGATGATGATGATGATGATGATGATGATGATGATGATGATGATGATGATGATGATGATGATGTGATGTTGTTAATGATGGTGATGTCGTTGCAATGATGATGATAATGATGATGATGATGATGATGATGATGATGGTGAAGGTGTTAAAGATATATAAACATTTTTAAGCCAATCGAAATGTCCATCTAAATTAACTGCTGGGATTGTTCTTAGAACCGAAAGAAGAAATCGAAAGTGAAAGTGTGTTGTGTTGTTCGTCTGCTGTTTTCAGACAAGAGTGGCGGTGTTTGTTTTGACGGTGGTTTAAAAGATTTATTAATTTTCAAAACTGCGTGGCAGATCTTCGTGGCAGGTAATGATGCACAAACAATTTTTTGGGTAATATATTTAAGAGAGATAGTTCCTTTCTGATTCATTTGTTTGAAAGAAGTGCTCTCCTCACTCTCTGTTTATTATCAGACTCACACTCACACAATCGTCCCTCACCCATCAGTATCCGGATCGGGAGACCTTCCATAAGCTACTACATCCCAAGTATTCTTGTTCTAGTAGGGGGGTTGGGAGGGGGGAAAGTTGTTTTTTTTTTAATTCTCCCCCCTCCCAACCCCTAGAACTTCTAGTAGGGGGTTTGGGAGGGGGGAGACTTTAAAAAAAAAAACAACTTTCCCCCCTCCCAAACCCCCTACTATCTAGTATAGATAGTAGAACAAGAAAGAATACTTGGGATGTAGTAGCTTATGGAAGGTCTCCCTCAGTATCAGTATCACAGTCTCATCATTCTTCTCAAAGTCAACATCAACACTGTCAATAAAAGATTTTGTTACAGATAAAAAATGACATACAGTGCTGTCAATAATTCAATTTAGTGCAGTATATTATGCGCGTTAGTAAGGGGGAATTGGGATAAAATCGTGCAATCGGGAAGAAACCATGATGGTTTGCCATTTATAGCAGATTACCTTAGACTTAGGCATAACAATAACGCCAACACTGGCAATTAAAATCACGCTTCGATGAAATGCCGTTGTTTTTCCCTAGGATTAAGGTAAATAAGGGCGTAATTACAGATAATTGTATTCAAATTCTATTGATTTACAGTGATTGAAATGATAGAATGACCACTTCAAAATTTAGAGAATATTGCTGAACTTTTGACATAATGATCAATTTGTTTTATGCTTGAATTGTGATAAATTAAGTTTTTATTTATAATTGCATTGTGCATATTTTTATAATCATTGCATGCGCATATTATCTATGATTTCCACATTCAAAATAGATAGGTACTTTTAAAATGGGCTGATCACCTGTCTTTCATAACAACGTTTGATTAGACTCTCTTTTTGATGGTCTTTGTCTCATCTTATAGAATTAAAGTGAGAAAATGTAGAAGTCATGTATGTTGTGTGTGTAGGAGTGTGTGTTTGAGTGTGTGTGTGTGTGTATGTTTGTGTAGAGAGAGCACTAAGAGGAGAATGATATAAAGAGCAAGGGGGAGCGGAGAGAGAGAGAGGAGTCGGATTAGACTTCATCGAATAAGTTGTGGTGAAAACAATTGCAGATCTCATTATCTGTTCTGGCGTAAAGGATATTCTGCAAGCTAGGACATAACAACACCATGAGAGCAATTGGGTTTTTCACAAAGGATCTCACTTGTGAAAGGTGATCTCAGTTGAGCAGCTGAACATATTATTTTAGACCTTAGCCTGTTAGCAGCCGCTGAGACCTCCTCTCGTTAGACTGTAATATAACCTAATTGTCTTGAGAAATGTCAACATATTTGATGTTCATGTCTCATCCTTCCCTTGGTGATTTAACCTCCATTAGCAATCAATGCTAACATTTTGCATTTTTGGTAAAGTTTTTTCTTGAAATATCTGTTGTCATTACAGATTGAAGTATTCCTGATTTATTTTTGTAAAAAAAGTACGTTTGTCTGTTGGTGTCACAGTAATTGTGAATTCAAGTTTAATGAAATTAGTCTTAACTCTTTAAGATTCAACCCGACAAAAATCAACAATGGCCAAAGTTCATGGCCGGGTAGTCCAGACTGGACTCAGTCAGTAAAATCCAATAGTTGGACATGTTAGGCCTGTCAGGTTTGCAGGTCATTTTCAGCTTTGATTTTTATAAATTTGCAGACAAAAAAACATGGAAAATCATTGACATTGCACTTTGTTTGGTAAAAATCTGACAAAAATTACGACTTTGATGATGAAAAATGACTTTGATAATAATTATTATTATAAAGTTAAAAAATTATTTGTGTGCCGATTTTGTCATTCGTGGTGTCAATTTTGTTGTAATAGAAATATAAGAACTTCGGAGTTATTTTTTCTGATCAGAAATTATTACTTTGTATTATTTAGTACAGAGAAAAATATTTGATAAATTAAAATTTTACCATCTTTGATCCACTGCCACCATCCATTCTTATAGAATTGTGAGACAAGCGTCCAAAAGTCTTCGACCAATCACATGCTCTCTAAACAAAGACACTGTCGAGATATTATGCTACTGTTATGCAAAAAATGTAACACCTTTTGAGTACGCCTAATAGCTAAAAGCTAAACGTAAAAAATATAATTGTGAGGAATTTTAAATGCTGAAATCGGCTTGAAAAAAGCAGAATATTGGTCTTTGTTTCAGAAAAATCTGTTGAAAACCAACTGTTTTACGAATAAATTTGATTTTGAAAATTGCTTTTATTTATTTAAACTTTTTTTGGGATGATATTTCACTGCTCAAATTAAAAAGCAAAATGATAAAAGTCCTTTTCAGAAGTGTAAATTTATATTGCAAATGTTGCTGCTTTATATTGCTACGTTGACTGTATCATGTAAGATGCCTTGAATTCCTGAAAAAGGGCTAGGAGAAATTCACACCCAATCTTCAGAGCAAGACAAAAATTTTAAGAAATGATTTATTTGATTAGATGAAATAGAAAAGGACTTAAATTGGTTTAATTCTATCATGCATTTATTTCTGGCTGTATTGAATAGGAATCCTGCTCTATGCCTTCAGTCTTGTTAAATTTAGGCCCTTAAATTTAAATAAAAAATAAAAATAAAATTCCCTTTATTCATCCCATCAGGGAAATTCCAAGTGAAGATTGGAATATTCGCAGTGCAGCACCACAAACTGAGCTAGAGTGATGTGACTTTCTCAAGGCCACACAATGCAGCAACGTAGTACCTTTCGAGTACAAAGCAAATCTCTGAATCACGCTTCCACGATGATTATTGTAGGATGTCCGAATTGGAACACCCCATTCTATGTCCTCAGTGAAAAGTAGTGGGTTATATGGAGGTAGAAGTGGAACTTAAAAGAGATGTTTTTGATAATAAAATTTATGTTAGAGAGGGCAACAGGTTTTTATCCGATGCAGGTTTTTACATTGTCGGCTGCTAAGCAATCACTTAACCAATTTGAATAAGAAAACATGTCATAGACCTCCATTTTTTGCCCTTTTGGCTTTTAGCTCCTACAGGTGCATAGGCCATCAATGAATGTCCTCTACTTTATTCTGTCCTGTGCCATCATTACCAGACCTCTCTATGTCTTTCCTGATTACTGGATATCACTCATTCTGTATTGTGGTGTTCTCTGCTGTCCTTACTTTTCTTAATCTACCCCTATAGCTCAAACTTGTTCCTAGTGCTGTAACTTTAACACTTCTTTTCTCCCTCTTTGGTCGGCCTGTGGCCCATGTCTTCTGTATGACTATCTGTGATTGATTGTAATCATGTATCCTTCTTATAAAATTGAGATTTCTAGGGGAAAGGGCTGGTATCCCTTTGTTTAAGGCTCACAAAATCTCTCATCGACACAAATGACCCAGGACGTGACAATCCTCTGTTTATGAAATATGGCTCTTTAAGCAGAAAGAATAACTGAAATAGATAACTGCAAGCCAGGAAACAGTAGGTGGCGGGGAATGGGCGACCGTCAACCATGAAAGAGACTGTGGGAAAGACAGAATGAAGGCTACTTGGCTAAACCCTATAAAAAATAATTATATGAGGAACATGCATCTGCAGCTCAACTCCTGATGCTATGCAGCTTACACGGAATACAGGTTAGGGTGGGAAGACAGACCAGAGACTCCCCAGCATGCCATGACAATGCTGGATATCCGCTTCTACCATCTCTTCTCCAGGTGTTCTTAGGTCGGCCATGTCAAAGACCTAGCATAGATTATCTGTTGACATGTATTTTCAGTGCACTAAAATTAGATTGTGCCCAAAATTTTCACAAGAATTTTTTTTCTTTCTTTGTTTTTTTTACCCCGATTTTAAGAAGTTTTTGTTTTTGCTATGCAGATCCAATTAAATGTGGCTTATAGAGTCAGTTCTGAGTGAGCTATGATGATCCAATTGTGAATGCTATTGAACAGCTTGTTAAAATGGGCTAAGTCTTTAACAAAGAAACTGAGATTCTTTCAAACCACGATTTCTACCATTGTTTAATTGGCTTTAATGAGGCCCTTTCTGTATACGAAGCACTAACAGTGTAATGACTTAGACGTAAGTGAAATCCAGCTCGAATCGCTCCTACAATTTTGGTAAAAACAGTACGATGTAATGTTTTGTTAGAGTGCAATTAATTGAGTCCCGTTAACTGTGACGTCCCTGTTGTGCACTACTTAATATATGCAGGGATACAGATAATATTTCTTTCAATGGCTCTTCTTTTCTCAATTATCTATTAACTAGCCTTTTAAGATAATTTAGACATTTTGGAGCAATAAAGTAAACAAAAACAATATCAATTTTTAAATTCTATATTTTGAACACTACCCCACGTGACTGAAGTGTGAATAATTACATGGTCATAAGTAGTGATACATATCGTATGCGCACTTGTACAAAAGGGATTCTTAACAGATGGCTTGTTCTGTAGGAAATGGAAATTCAGTACTGTTACTCCCGTACCATTTTGAATTACGATGGACGTGATGGATTCATGGAAATTTACTAGTATATATGTTCATATAAATTATTATTTAAGCGAAAATGAAACGTGAATTTATTATTATAATAATTTATTTTTTTTCAAATAACAGAAAATTGTCTCGTGTGATTTCAAAAAATCAGGAAATGGATGATTTGAAGAAGAAGTTAGCTTTTCCTAATGTCTCGGTTCAGCTTCAGGTAAGACATTTTATAAATTACATTGTTACATTTAATTTGTTTTCAAATTCTTTACCATTGTATTAATCTGACTGCGAATTTAACAATCGGCATTTATGATTAATTCTCTTCATTTTACTAACGAAACAGAAAGAAAGCGAGAGAGAGAGAGAGAGAGAGAGAGAGAGAGAGAGAGAGAGAGAGAGAGAGAGAGAGAGATAGAGATAGATAGAGAGAGAGAGAGAGAGAGAGAGAGAGAGAGAGAGAGAGAGAGAGAGAGTGTGTCTGTGTGTGTGTGTGTGTGTGTGTGTGTGTGGGGGGGGGGTTATTTGTTAACATCAGTCCTCTTGGATTATGATTTGAATATTAAAGGAATGAATTGAATTACCTAACTTACCTAGATTTGTGTTTTATAATGACAAAAAGATGCTGTGCGATTCTGTTAAATTTTAACCGCTTTAGGGTTAGAGATTCCTCTTTGTTACTTACTATTTAAATAGGACTAAGAATATTCTCTCTCCCTCCCCCATCTTTCTCCGTCCCTCCCTCCACCCCTCCATTCATCCCTTCATCCCTCCACCCATCCCTCCCTTCTTCCCTCCATCCCTCCTCCCCCTCTCTCTCTCTCTCTCTCTCTCTCTCTCTCTCTCTCTCTCTCTCTCTCTCTCTCTCTCTCTCTCTCTCTCTCTCTCTCTCTCTCTCTCTCTCTCTCTCTCTCTCTCTTGTAAATAGCTTCTGTTTCTCATACAATTTTCTAGAGGAGACAACCTTCTACATATGCTAGCTTTTACAAATATATCGGGTTGTTCCCCTTCCTTAATTATCTTAAGTTGCACGAGTGTAAGGATTATGACTTGAATGAGAAATAACTAATTTATTCTTTCATATCCCCCCCCCCCCCCCACACACACATTTCTCTCTCTCTCTCTCTCTCTCTCTCTCTCTCTCTATCTCTCTGACTTAATATTCGGTCTGACTGAATATTCGGCACTCATTATCTGGAACTCCCTTCCAAGATCAGAGACAGTAATGATGCAGATTCATTAAAAAAAAAACAAACCTTAAAACGTTTCTTTTTAACACGTACTACTGTAGAATTATATTGCCTTGTTTCGTAATAAATTTTATGTATGTATGAGTGGTTGTATGTTTCAGTGAAAGTAGTTACTGTTAAGCGCTTTGAGCTTGTTGATATACGGAGTAAGGTGCTATATAAAAACCATATTATTATTATTATTATTATATTATTATTATTATTATTATTATTATTATTATTATTATTATTATTATTATTATTATTATTATTTTATTATTATTATTATTATTATTATTATTATTATTATTATTATTATTATTATTATTATTATTATTATTATTATTATTATTATTACTACTACCACTTATGGACATACACTTGTTATAAACGTGCCTGACCGTACGGCCCGGCAATATCATCTAGAATGCTACGAATCCCAAGCTTTGAAGAAGAGACACATTATCGAGCAGACATTGTTGTCAGTGTCAGATTAAAGGTCTAAAATGGTGGTCATGAAACTGCCAAACAATGCAAAGAGAAGAATTCGTTTTTGTTTTCCTTGTTATCGTTACGACCAATTATTATTACCATCACATAATATCTAGTCTTTATTGTTTAGCCTGTTCAATTAAAAAAAACCTCTCACCATTGTGAAGAATCGAGAGTGAGCGGGATTTAATTCTACAGTAGTGTGTCACCACTCCTCTCTAAAGAGGACGGGGCTTTGCAGTATGAGTTTGTGATGTCATCTGTGGCCATTAAATAGGACGGGAAGAAGGCTGGACATAGCCTTCACAACAGGTAGACAATGACAGTTGTAAAGAGAGACTGAGCGATATCCTTTATTTTGGGATTGACAATTGGATTCAGTAGTCTGATGTCACGCCGCCCGGCAACGGCGGCCATCTTGGTTCTAAACAAAGAACATCATTACTTTTTATTCTTCAAGCTGGCTAGAACTTTTCATATGTCTTGTGACCAGAATGTGTAAAAGTCAAAACATAATCTAACTTATGTGTTTTTTTTTCCTCTGGATACGCTTTTATGCTCGCCGGAGAAATATTTCATACGGGCGTCCGCCAATTTTTCCGATAGTTTAGAGCCAGTGTTGCTAAGTTACCATACGCCATTAGGAAGGAAGTGACTTTACTACGACTATTGTTGTGGCTAATGAGTTTGGTGAGAGCTTTTTGTATCCATCACGGCTAATCTGGACCTTTATAAATGTTGAGTACAAAAGCGTGAAAGTTAATCCGATCTGAATAAGATGTCTGCTTGGTTGACAAATCTATACAGGGCTGCCATATGGTTTTTGTTTCAATCAAATTGCTCAGTCTGTGGTGAACTAAGAACAATATTTACAACAACTGGGTTGAGTTTGCCATATATCTGTAAAATGTTGCAATAGTGGACAGGAAACTCAACTTCGATTAATAGCAACATTTTCGCCGATCCCAAGGTGTTGCGGTTATCCGAAGTGGACTGTATATATCTGGTATTTTGTAATTCGACAATGAAGTAAGATGCACACGAGAAGAATGGTTTCCTCTTTTCTTATTAGCCTTTTATTATTTTTTTGGTCGTCTTTTTTGTTTGTTTGTTTGTCCAATATGACATTTGCTACAATATTTATTTTCATATCTGAACAAACTGACCGAGACATTAATACAGTTCGCAACAAACATAAAATGAAAACTTTTCCTTTAGATTTAAATACCAATAGCGTGAAATCTTGGAACTTTTTTGCCGAGTTATGAGCAATTATTATGTTCCAACAAGTGTGACACTCGTCAAACACGAGTGACCTCCCTGTTTATAACTGACGACACTCACGTTGGTTAATGTCACTATAAAATGAATGGGAAAAGAAATCGGTCGTTCAATCTTTCTCCAACGAATTAAAATGTCCAATGCATTTTCGTAGAGGCCAATAAATATTTCCCCATAAGGTTCTAAAGGCATTATAAAGGAAATCCCATCGCGAAACAAAGTCAGTGAAAGTCAGACTGTCGAAACTTTTTATATAGTCCGGTTGGATTCAACTTCCTTCTCTCGCCATCCGAAACTTAATGTCTTGCAATATAGACTAAAATGGATAATGTTTTAAAGGGGACGTGTTTAATTTTTTTTTCAGGGATGGTTCCGTTATAATGAGAAAAACAACTGCAATACCCAAACCTTGAGTCAGTTATCGAAAAAGAAAAAGAAAAGAAATTACGTCGGTTTTCGACAATCAGAGCTCTCATTTGAGCAATGAAATTGTACTGACGAGACCTCAGTGTAGCCCAATTTTCATAATTGGAACTCTTGTATAAATCAATATATCGTCTGTTTAGAGAGCGTGCAGACACAAGTCCACGTCACATATTTAGTGCCAATTGGTCAAAATTACGATCCTTACGCATTCCTTGAGGGTTTTTTGAAAGCAATACCACATGAATGACTAAGGAACATTAGTGTTATTTTTGAAAATATTGGCCTAAAGCACTACCCGCACGCAATTTCTAAGCTAATTTTAACAAAACATGTCAATTTTGGAGAAAAAACAAACAAACAACATTGCTCTAATTGCCAGACTAATTCCCCTCTTATTAACAATGAGATAACCTCAAGGATCACAAACAGATTTAAAACAATTCACGAAACGAGGGCTCTAATTGCGATTTCCTTAGACGCCCGGGGGTCATGAATTCAAGACCAAAACTTTTTTCCTCACAACGGACGAAGGTATCTCCATGGAAACGGCGTCATCTTGAGATTTCTAATGATACATCAAATTTTGCTCTAAATCTTACATAAACAAGTCACAAACAAATCTTGAAAAAGAAAAATAAGTTTTGAAATAAATAGACATTAATAGGTACCTAATTCCCATTTTTTATTCTTGGTAGCGAACTGTAACAAGCGGTAATATGTTGTCAAATCTCTTCCTTATTTTCTTAGTGTCAGATCAGTCATTGTCAGTAGGCGCTAATAAATGATTTTGGTATAATTTCTTTCTTTTAATATGATCGTGACCAATAACACCGTTGCCAGTAGGCTGTCCCGTGGCAAACAGAGCTCGTGAGTAGATAGACACGTATTCATTCATACTCCATTACGTCGGAATGTTCAAAGCCTAACAAAATAGCCAGCAAGCAAATAAACGATATAACAATAAAACAAAGTAAAATAAAACAAGAACAACAAGCGGCACAGATATCTAATCGATAAACTAACCTGTAGCTTCAATCCCACAACTACAAATAATATTCCGAAAAAAATAATAAGACAACCCATGGAAATCGGGCTTGTTTTTGTGAGCGTGAAGTGTGTGTGTGTGTGTGTGTGTGTGTGTGTGTGTGTGTGTGTGCGTGTTCTTTTTGTGCGTGTGAATGGGTGGGGATATCACTTAAAAATAAAAGATCGAGCAAAGGCGCGCCCATGTGATAATTGCTTGATTTCTGTCAATTTCAAAATTAACGTAACACAATCATTTTTATGTCCAGGTCGAAATTATTTTTTTTATTGCCTTGGATAATATTTATGTAATTTGAGAGTTATGCTCGCTGTTCTTGTTGTTATTCGGTGTTTCCAAATGCCGTCATGATTTGCCACAAGACCTGTGCTAATTAATTCAGCCAATTTAATGAGGTAAATTGACTTCCAATTGTGAATAATTACCCCACTCTTTGTTCTTAATTAATTTTATGGCGCTCCCCCAGCTATCAAACGCTTTCAATATTACAAGGCATTTGATAAGGCTAAACAAATATCACTATTAAAAATATTTCATTAAAAAAAAAAAATCGGAAAACAAAAATAGAAATTATGTGGGTAGGGAAACTATAAAATGCCACGAATGCCATCTGGGTTGTTTGCTGGCAATTATTTAGAGCTAGTTTTAAACTCATTATTTATTTGATAAACCCTAATAGTCCGGCATTATGTATAACATTTAGTTACTTACTTAGGCCCTTCACTCCGGCGGGAGTACAGGCCATCGAAGAATACCCTCCACCTTGTCCGGCTTTGTACCATCTTCTCAGCTTTTCTCCATGTTAAGCCTTCAGTTTTTAGTTCCTCCATCAATGCCCTTCTCCAGCTGTTTCTAGGCCGCCCTCTCTTTCTCATTCCCTGCGGGTTCATGCAAGAGCATAGCATGCCTGGAATGTTTGTTGAAGGCATTCTCAGGCTGTGGCCAAGCCATTTCCATCTTCTCCTCCTACTTTCTTTTTATTATTGACCTGTCATTTCCCATAGATCTGCATTTCTAATTTTGTCATGCCATTTATTAATTTGTAGTATTCTTCTAATATAGTTGTTGATCAAGGACTGTGTCTTATGGCTTGTGTTCTAATTCAAGCGCCATGTTTCTGTGCCATACAGCAACACCGATTTCCACATTGATGTTGAACATTTTAATCTTTGTTTTCCTTCGTATTTGTCTAGAAGACCAGACTTTTTTTCAACATGATAAAGACTGCTCTTGCTTTACCTCTCCTAGCTGTAACACCACTCTCCCTTTTTATCTGCTATGCTACCGAGATATATAAAGGTCTCGACTTCATCAATGGGACTGTCATCAATCACTAGTTTCTCGATATTAGTAGTATTTATTTAGTTATTTAATCTTTATTTATTTATCTATTTTTTTATATTGATTCATTTATTATTGTTTATGTATATATTTGTTATTTATTTATTATCTCTTTATGCATTCATTTATTAGGTATTTATTTATTTGTTTATCTATGTTTATCTAACGTAATTGAAATTGCATTTAACAACTGTTTATAAACCATAACTTAAGGAGTAATAAGCCATACCATGGACGAAGCTTTTCTGATTTTCAGGAGAAAGGAGACCTCCTTCATCCTGGCGTGTTATCGTGATTAAAAGAAAACAAAACAAACAAACTCATATTACTTAACAGAGGTACCAAAGTGGACGAAATTCCAGTTACTACTCATCTAAATTCTTTTTGTAAGTCCCGATATTAGGGCTTTAGACTGTGCTCTGCAGATGGATCAGCCTAAATTGAGGAGGGGGTGAGGTGTGAGTTTGGGGGGGGGGGGGGGGGTTGAGTAGAATATAAATGAATAGCAAAATGAATTTATGTTGCAAAATAAACAGCAAAGAACAATCATGTTATCAAATACATATGAGCATGGCAATCGGCGACATAACTTTCTCATTGCTTTTTCACAACGCTGCATTATGGGGTAACATTGAACACAGCCTAATTTATTAATCAAAAACTCCTTTCTCCCAGTAATTGATTATTATGATTAGTTTCCTTATTCTCTGAATAATATTAATTATGAAACCGAGCATGTCAAAATTCATTTACCGTACGTAAAATAAAGATTTTAAGTTGTCTGCTAAATTTGAACATGTGTTCAAGTTACCCCTTTCTTAGCCCGATCTCCACAGCGTTGAATATATCTAAAAGTAAATTTACACTTAATTTTAAATTAATACTTGTTGTCAATATGATTATTTTGAGACGCTCGACATGTACTTATTTATCTGTTATGGTCTCATGTTGTAATGGAAATACTCTCAAAAATCAACGCAAAATATTCTCTACATTGCAACAATGATAAGACAAGCCCATAATTGCGTCCCGTTATTAGACCTGCAAATATGTTCACGTCGGACAGACCATATTAATAGCTAGAACTGAGATGGTACATATAGAATTGATCGAATTTCACTTTACCAATAATTTGTGGCGACAGAAAATTGACAAGGTCGTTGACATTTGCGAAAATCAGTAGTTATATCAATCGCAAAGAATTCCCCAGTGTACTAAGCCACCATCAATCAGAATATATATATATATATATATATTATTTATAATATATATATATTATATATATATATTATATAATTATACTACTAATATGTATATATAAAATATATATGAACTAATCATTCGGATAAGAAAACAAACGGACCGAAACAATTCCATACATATTGGACAGGCCTAACTTAATATTATGCTGATCGTCAATTACCGCATTCAAGTTACCCGTTTTGTCACGTTACTGAAACGACCTAAGTCTAATGGAATAGTTGAGTTGTTATTTCAAACTCGTTGTTAGCTATCTGTTGAGACCCACGTCCAATGAAAATTACTCACATGATATATATAAACAGGTGTCCAGGGAGTCGAAGTTGGAATGTCGAATTTCTACTTGTCGGAAATGTGGAATATGAATGGGTGAGATTCTGTAAATGAGAAAAACGAGGAATTTCTTGCTTAAATGAGATATCAAAGAATGAAGGACAACTGCTGTGCACAATTTTATATTACTACTACAACTGCACACATCATCCGGCACCACCACTCACAATGCAACCACCACCACATATCATCCATCACCGCACACCAATCCATACCATCATACAACTACCAAAGTCATCATACCCACCACCACAACTATCCAACCACCACCACATTCACCATGCTAACCACCAATGCACCATGCTAGAACAACACCAATCATATCTATCACTACATCTACAACACTATACATCATCATTCCTACACACACCACTTCACTACTGCAACTACATCAATCATCATCCTACCAACAATTCATAACAGTATTTTTAAAAGTGAAAATTGGGGGTGGGTGATGGCTCTTAACATTGTATAAATATAATCACATGGTACCATTCTCTAAGTAGTAAGATTTTATATGTTGCTGTCAGTTTTTAAACTTTTGAAATTTTTCGAATGTTGTCAAAAATTTATAGATTATAGTCGCATGGATGAGTCATGATCTGTGCGCTGAGAAATTTACTCCTTTTTGTGACCAGTCATTCACCTCTGCTCTTACTCTAAAATATGGATTGTATTGAGGTGATAAAACCTATTTTAAGTAGGATTGTCTTTATAAACGTATAGAACACTGGGTATGGCAAAATTGATAAAATACTTGGTAGGAAATTTCACTTCTAGGTAGAAATTTTAAGGTTGATTTCCGACACCCTGTAACCCATGGCAGGCCGCAAATCGTCACTTGCTATTCTTGGTCGCAGGGTCCGTTGTGTGTGTTACGTTCGGGGCCGTCGGAAAATAGCAAGACATAGTGCAGGTTACTATATTATGTGAATGTTCGAATGAGTGACCACCAAATCATAGTATAGAAAAGGCCGATCTGTACTATGTATGTCCGCAAACGGGTGACCAAAAAAAAAGTCATAGCAAAGAGAAGGCAATGTCAGTCCGATCAAAGAGTGACCGTTAAATTAATAGAACAGAAAAGGCCGATCTGTTCCTATCTGTATGACCCAATAATGTATTAAGCAAAGAAGGCCAAAACTGTGTTTTAATAAAATACTCCATTGCTGGCCGGTTGTATTGCCCTGTTCGCGTGTCGTAATATCACATCTCCATAAAAGAAAAAAAAAAAAGAAAAAAAAAAGAAAGGCCCTTTAGAAAATTTGCGACCAATAGTTTTATTATCCACGCTAAGAAAAGTTTTAAGCACAATCACGCTCAACAGAATTAGAGAAAAGGTAGAGGAATATCTTTCACCTTCACAAAGTCGGTTTAGAAGAGATAGAAGCACTGCAGACATAGTATGGGCCCATCAATTACTGAAAGCCAGAACGGACAAATATAAGGAAGAATTTACCATACTTGGAATCGATTTGAGTTCAGCTTTCGACACTATATGCAGAACCAAATTGTTATCAATCCTTGACTCATTCTTGGACAAAAATCACGTGAAGCTCATTAGATACCTATTATCAAATACTACATAACAATTTGAATCTGGCAGAGAATTAACAACAATATCAACCTCAATTGGATCCCCTCAAGGAGACAGCTTTAGTCCAATCCTATTCACGATATACCTCGAATCGGCCATGAAAGATCTAAGACCAAAATTACCACCAATAAGCAAGATCACTCGTGAATTGATATACGCAGATGATACAGACCTAATCTTTGAATCAGAACCTCAAGCGAAAATATACTTGCCAATAATATCAACTACCCTAGAAGCATGGAATCTGAAAGTGAATCAATCCAAAACCGAATATACAAAAATCAATAAAAATCTAAATGAATGGAAACGTGTACGTAAACTAGGCAATTTGATCAACGAAAGTGAAGACATCAGAAAACGAAAGCAGCTGACCACCAATGCATTCAACCAACTCCAACATTTATGGAATAGTATAGTAATAACATTATAATCAGTGAGAATAAACGAATACAGATTTACGAGGCACTGATTATTCCGATATTGACATATAATTGTGGAACCTGGGGCCTCACAAAAAGAACTTAGAAAGTCTCGATTGATACCACCGCAAACAATTACGTCGCGTAATCGGAATCTATTGACCAGAGACAATTACAAATACTGATCTCTATGAAAAACCAGGGTCCAACGCCTGAGTACAATAATAAAAAAACAGCGATGGAGGCTATTAGGTCACATCTTACGTCGAGAAGATAACATCCTAGCCCAAACTGCAATGACAGAATATTTCCTTCATGGCAACAAATATGTAGAGAGACCACCAGCATCAATAGTAACTACCCTGAACCAGGAGTTCTCTACATATCAGAAATTTCTGGATTCAGATGAGGCCGAATTTATCCCCTAAGAACTAAGAAATACTGCAGTGCCCTCCATACTAAAGTCACAAGATCTTGACAGCCTCAAAACTCTGGCCCAGGATCGTGACCAATGGAAACAATTAACAACATGGATGGAGAGAGCAGCTATACTTATCGACCATGACTGAATCACACAATTCTCAGCAAGCGTCATTCGGACTGCGAAGCTATACTACTACTACTACTACTACTACTATACTACTACTACTACTACTACTACTACTACTTACTACTCTACTACTCTACTCTACTACTACTACTACTACTACTACTACTACTACTACTACTACTACTATTACTACTACTACTACTACTACTACTACTACTACTACTACTACTACTACTACTACTACTACTACTACTACTATAATATATGGTGCCTTGAAACTTGTTCGGTCAATTCTTTATCCAGACACAAAAGGATAGTGATACATCTTGTGTGTGATGTACGTTTTAGAAGCACGGTTGTTCTCTATATTTGCTGGGTCGTGATCGGTCAAGATTGACGAAGTACACCCGCTACAAGACACGGAGTAAATCCCCTACAACAAGATCTCATTTGTTTGTGTCTTTTGTATTGTCTTTACGTGTTAACAATAAATAGGTACGTTATATTGCCAAACTCTTTTTTTTTATTTTGACATTTTTTAAAATATTAAAGTTATAATTTAATTAAATCAGCAAACTTGTTTAATAATTTAAAGCTATACGTATATGGGGCCTTTTGTAATATCATTAGTCCGATTGTGGTTGGAAAAATATTTCTATCTTAATGTCATAAAACTCAGCGGCCTTTAGATTTTGTACAGCAATAAATGAGTCGCCCTCTTCCTCTGCAATTAAAATCAAGTCAGTAACCGGCGATAACAAACAATCAAGGTATTTTTGACAGATCTTTGCAACCATTTTAACAAACGAAACCTTTGTGTTTTCAATTGAATATTTCATATTGATGGCTTTACGCACGAGTAACTCATATCGATAATTTCATTTGATTTTTATTGATTATCTTATCTTATTGTGACTGAATTGCGGTAACTCAGAATATCGCACAGTACGTAAGCTGAACGCATGAGTGGTGCTTTGACATATTGTCATTTTTTTATGAGTGAGCACAATAATGTTTTCCCTCCAATTTATTTTTCATTACTCAATTTTTATTGATTCCTAACTACGTATTAAATTTATCTTTGTTTTAACTGGCTCATCAGGTTAGACACCCGGGGATTTGTTTTCTGATTTGTGAATCACGGCACCTTATTTATTTTTATGATCATAATTCCTTTTTGCGATTTTGGTAAAAAAAAAAACAACAACAAACAACACATTAAGATCGACGCATTTCTGTCGATGTATGCAAGAGTTTTAGAAAACCCCATAATCAAGTGTAGTTGTACCCCATTCAATTAATACCACCTACATCCATTCCAAATACGTTATCTGCCCTGGTCCTTCAAAATCGCATATCATGATCGTATTCAATGAAAGGTTTTATATATCAAATCTTGAGGCCGAATTCAGTCAAGTGTACTTTTTTATTTGTAGTTCTTCTCCTTCTACTTTGTGTTTACTAAGACCAACAACTTTGAGGCATTCGGGCTTAGATTTTTACGGGATCTATAAAGGGAAAATACATTTTCAATGTAAATAGAGTCTGCGGCTTATTGTGTTATGTTTCCCGAAGTGGCAGTTTCGAACTCGATTGCAATCCTAACTGGCTGACGATGAAGTGTACGTACCATTTCTGTTTTTTAATCTGAAAAGATTTGTAGGAAACAATGCCAGAAAAATAACATGAAATCGTCATCCCCCCTAGAAATAGCCTGCCTCGACTGGAGATTGAGCCTCAGACCTCCTAGTTACTACTGAATTGCTAAACCGGAAAGGTGTAATTTTGAATTTTCCTAGAACTAACATAGCCGTACTATTTTGGATTTTTTTGAAGTATCCATGATACCAACACAGGGAATTACAAATAATCCTGATGGCAAAGCTTAGTTGATCATCTTATTTTTCTTTAATTGCTCTGCCTTTACGCTATTAATTACTACCGGCAAAACCTTGCTTTACCGCCATGTATTTTACCTTGCAAAAAGGCTTTAGAACGAGTTGGTTATATGATCTGTTTGTCTCATTTTGTCAAGGGACGCAGTTTCTGTCCCAACTTTGGATAAGAGAAAACAAATATAATTGAGGGAAAGTGAGTCTCCTCTTGATGAACATTTAAAATCGAATCGTACAATGAACAAATGATAAATGAACTTTGGAGTATTATAATATGATGCTTGGTGTGAACAATTTGCTCGATTTTTAAAAAATAGTATGATGACAGAACTGAACAAAGAAATTAGGCGAAAGTAGTTTTTTCCGTTTCTATCGTCGCACGCTGAGTTATCATAAGACAATAAGTTCAATTTTGTACAATTTGATTGATTCTCGATGTTGAGATCATTGGTCCACGAGCTTTATGTTCCTGATATGGTGTTTTATTGGTACATGTGTTCTTATCAAACAAACAAGTTTCAAGTTTATTTACTCCTGGGCTGCTTTTGTTGAATTGTTTTGTTTTTTTTTGCATTCAGAGCTTCACTCATTACTTAAAAAATAGTAATGTTGGACGTATAATAAGTATTTGCCTTTTCTTTTTTGTTGTTTTTTTTTGTTGTTTGTTTGTTTAAGTAAAGGAGCATGCTTGAATGAAATCTGAGTTAGTTTAACTAATAGCTGAGTCCCAAACTGTTTTGAAAAAAATATATTGTGTATTTCGTTTCAAGATAAAAAGCGCGGAGATCAGCAACTGTGAGTAACAACTCGATGGGATTTCCATCATACTCAATAGATGGAACGAATTTGTCCTCACTCAGCTGTTTGTTATAATTTTTAGCCAGCCATTTTTGTGAGTAGTTCTCACTTACCAGACTATAAACGTTTAGGGTTACACATATTTTTGTGTATTGGTACGTTAAATCCGGCTGGCGGATGTTGTGAATAGTTTAACTAAGCGCATATCATCAATATGGAATGTGCTCACCAATCACTGGCATTAGTTCTGTGTGTCATATTTGTTTTTGTTTTTAAGGGTTTTACTGCGCTTTCAAAACATTTAGGTTATATCAGCGCCAGTAGTAAGGAAGAAAATGGGATAAAAACGAGTTTTAGAATTGCAACTAAAACACTCAAGAAAGGCAAGACAAAAAGGGATTGGTTTAAATGGGGAAAAGTGTAGACTCCAAATGCACCCATACTTAGTTTAAGATCACCTAAATGTCCTATCCTTACAGAAGCATAGGTCCCCACTAAGAAGAACACACTCAAATGTTTATAAATCATTTATATGTTAGCCAGAAAATAATGCAATGCATAAAAGAGAGATGATTTACAAGAATAAAAAAATTGAAAAATATAATCTCCATAAACTATACGAATCTTTTTACTGCTTCCCTCCCAGCCAAGGTATCAGGCCAGGGCCAGTACAAAACCAAGTAATCTCATTCCATGACAAAGACAGACGCATGTTGGAAAACAGATATAGGGGGACCAAGACACAGTAAGCTTCAAAGTTTCAAAGTTTATTCAATCTTAGGCTTTCGCCAATAAATCAACAATTTGATGCCAACATACATGAAAGTGGAAAAAAAAAAGGTAAATGGAACCAAAAATAAACTGATACACCACACAAAAATACAACAATCGTAGTAACATCAATACGTTCAGTTAATAAATAATAATAATAATAATAATAATAATAATAATAATAATAATAATAATAATAATAATAATATAATAATAATAATAATAAGAAGAAGAAGAAGAAGAAGAACAACAACAACAACAACAAGAATATCAATAATAATAACAATAATAATATTACACATCATCCCTACACCCCAATCATCACCGTTACCACCACCACCATTACCATTATCACCAGTGGCGTAGGGCCTTAAAGGCTATTAAGGCTAAGCCACAGGTCGTCATTGTCTTGAAAGTATGTAAGAATTTAACAATAAATAGTCACACTTTTAATTTTCTGTTTCACAAACAATGAAATTCTTTGTTGACCTGGTGATAAAAAACCCTTACAGAGCCTCAAAACTTGAACCAATCACACCGCTTTGAATTTACTACAGCTCGAGTCGTACTCGTGCCCCTGACCAATCAGTACAGCGTGTGGCTTTAAAAGGTTGAGAAGGCGTCCAGCCATATTCCTACGGTACAACTAAGCGATACATTTCACGCTTGTCGTGTGCTATGACTGTGGGCATGAAGAGGCATCTTGACGTTGAACTGAGTCATTGTGGCTTTCTTACTCGCAGCCACACACAATGACCTAATTGTTCCATTGATGGCAATCGTGTTGTACCTGTTACCCATCCCTCTTCGAGGCGTGTCAGGCATGTGATATTGAATTCCCCATTGTCCCTTTTAACTTGAGTGTGTTAATCGGATGTGTGCAGTGTTTGTTTTTTTTTTAATTTTAATTAATTGCTATTAAGTGTGATGAATCACGTTGATTCCCTGTTGACTATCAATACCAGTTCTTTGAATAGGGAAAATAAACTTTTGATTAAAAGTCTCGGTCCAAATCAACCAAACAATTTTGTACTCACTATTAAAGACGGGAAACAGAATCGGTCGTTTAATTTGATAAAGATTGGTTATAGTCGTTTTCCTTGGCTATCGGTGAGAATAGAAAATAAAGTTTATTTTCTTTTAATTATATTTTGTTTGGCGATAACAGCAATACAGAATTGTCTTGGACAAGAAGTGGATTTACCTGTTTGAAAAATTTAACACAGAGAGCATTGAACCATCAGAAGTCTAACTTACATTTAAATATCACCACTAGATTGAAAACCGTTGGTACTCTTCACATAGGTGCACAGATTGACAGTGGCTATCGCTTATCCTTAGCCAGGCATGATGAACAAGTTACAAAGAACATACAAATTTTGGTAAAATAATTGAGTGCATCAAATTCTCTCTCTCTCTCTCTCTCTCTCCCCTCTCTCTCTCTCTCTCTCTCTCTCTCTCTCTCTCTCATATAATATATATATATATTAATATATATATAATATATATTATGCGACAACCCATCTCAAATCCAGCCCCATGCTCCTAAATGACCAGGCTACGCCGCTGATTATCACTACCACTATCCCCATCCCTTTTACATTTCCAATCAGTTTTTCTCATTAAGAAAAAAAAAAAAAAAAAAAAAATATGATCCCCATCACAACCGACCTCTTCACTACCACGAAAATTCCCGTAGTACTACGGCTAAATCCCGGGCTGGATATAATAAAGGTTTTTTAATTAAATGTCATTTCTTGAAAACGAAGTTCTGGTGCCAGAGCTATCACATAGAGTTAATATTTTTTCCCCACGCATTATAAGGACAAACTGGTGATTTTTAGGGGTAGTTAAAATGTCTACGATGTTATTTACCCTGAAAACTACTTATTACATTTTCCTATTTCAAGTAGGCAGGTCTGCTATGATAAGTATCAGTTCCATAGTCAAAATAAGACAAACAAAAATAACTTTTATTTTAATCAATAATACATACAATTTGATGACAACAGACATGAAAGTGAGAAAAAAAGAAACATGAAACCAAAGCATAAAATGATACCATAAATAATCATAAAAATACAACATTGTAATACCACCAATACTTACAATAATAATAATAATAATAATAATAATAATAATAATAATAATAATAATAATAAATAATAATAATTGTAAAAATAACAGAAGCGCCGCAGCAATAATATCTAGTATTGTATTTGTAAATGGGGACCACGCTTATATCCCATTCGTTGACAATTAAGAAGATAGGGATTATATCATGGTAATTCTGTTTTGGATAATAAAGTTATTGACTTTTAGTAATACTAGGTGCTCCAAAATGCTTTGGTCTGGGTGATCTTTATCTTCGGGGAAATTCCAACATAATAAATGGCCCACCACTTATTTAACACATTTCTATCGTTGATTAAAGTTCTAGAAGAATGGGATTTTGCGAACATTGCCTAGAAGTTACAGACAGATTAGTTTAACGTATTGTTTGGTAGAATTACAGATTAATTCCCAAAGACAAATAATTGAATCTTTTAGAATATCACAAACATTTAAGTAATTTTCGGTACTGATATAGTCTAGAGCGAAACGAGCTTACGTACTTCAATTATTCCATGTCAAGGGTTGGTTTCTGTGTTTTAAGAATTTTACGGCGTTTGTGACGCATTGAAAGAACAGAAAATGTATAAGGTAGTCTAAAAGTATACTTTTCTCAAAGGCACCTGAGGATAAATAAGGCAAAGGTAAATGGTGCGGAAAGGGCACCAAGAGCACCCCTCGGTGTACTTAGATTGAAATCGCTTAGAAGTCAAAGATACAAGCAAAGGGTCCTAACAAGTGAAATACAACACTTCTTTTACAAATCACATCAAAACAGAAGAACCAAGAAAGGAGAGAAAAAAAAATATATATGGTTATATACACTGGTTATGATATCAAAAGCTGATAATAACAACAACAACAACAGCAACAATAATAATAATGATAATATTAATAATAATAATAATAATAATAATAATAATAATAATAATAATAATAATAATAAAAAAAAAATAAAAAAAAAAAAATAATAATAATAATAATAATAATAATAATAATAATAATAATAATAATAATAATAATAATAATAATAATAATAATAATAATAATAATAATAATAATAATAACAATAAGCCAATTGTGCAATCGCAACTAATCTTTATCATGGTAAACTATAATACAATATTTTAATATCATTGCCCAATTTCTCCCCCCCCCCCCACCCCACTTTCTCACACAAATACACACTCACACACACACACACACACACACACTCATACTTTTATATATATATATATATATATATATATATATATATATATACATATATATATCTACTTATATATATATATATATATAATATATATATATATATATATATATATATATATATATATATATAATATATATATAACATGTCATATTTTGTATAATATACCACATCTTAGTATCAGAACTGCAGTTACTAAACAGACAAAAACAAATGAAAACAAACAAACAATCGCATTATTCCCTCTATCATCAATTTTAATGTTTTCCTTGCCGTGGAAACCACAATTATACTTGTAAATATTATTTGTAAATAAGCGCACCCTGGCCTCTATGGGAGATTAGAAAACCCCACCCACTGTGTGTCGTTGACCAGGAAAAGATACATACCATGTAAGAGATGTTAGGGCATAATGGGATTTTACAGTATATTCTGCTTAAAGACTGTTTATTTGTGAATGGAACTCTGTGAAAACTGCGATTGTGAAACTTGTGACTGTTTTGCTATTAAGTTCAGTACACGATTAAAATACTCCTTTTTCCGTTATTGAAAATTACACGTTGACAGCTAATTCAATGAATTTATTCCATTGACCTGATGAAAGATTATTATGTTCTTTCTTGCAGACGATCATACGCATTTAACATATTTTTTCTTTTAGTGAAGGGCATGGAGTATTAGTCAATATGTAAATACTGTAGTTTGAAAATTCATGATACCAACGTATGATTTTTTTTCCCATGTCGGATGGCTACTGGCCACAATTATTATCGTCTGATTGATTTAATGGAAATATTCTCAAACTGGCAAAAGATATTCTCCATTACATTACGCCAATAAATGGGTTCTGCTGTCTGACTCGTAAGCACGTGTGCTAAGTGCAACAAAATGTTCTTGGCGTTCCAAATTAGCCTGTTTCAGCTCAATGTTATTATATATTTTTCCAATTAATTTAGCTCAAGCCATTCTCGGCTATCATGATACTGTAAGTTCGGGAACGTCACATCTCAAGAAAATGTATATCGTAACATATCGTAATTATTTGTAACTTCGCCAAATATTACAATTCACCCCGCTGGTGGGGTGTGTTGTAACAGCCCATTGGGTAGGTTATATAACAGGCGGGGGAAAGTTGTAATACTATGACTGCTATGAGTCACTGAGACAATAAATTCTTGTAACACGCTAATTATTTTAAAGAAGAAACTATTTTAGTACATTTTCAATCTTCATCTGAGTCACAATCATGAAGGCCCTTGTTCCAATGTATGTACATTCCTCATTAGCCCAAAAGACTGCACAAAGAACATGACACCCAAACCTCTAATGTGATATATAGATTTATATTCAGTTTCGTTTCGTGTTAGAGATAATATTACTGTTTGTCTTAACTCACTCAACCCTAACACCGACTATATCCGTAGTTAACCCGGGTTACTTTTGCCCCATGCTTATCTATTACATTTTTATG
>NC_088361.1:2549386-2561886 GCF_034508935.2 Berghia stephanieae | reverse complement strand
GTATCCACGGCGTACATATGGTAAGCGAGAGAATGTTGCTCTAAGATTCTCACAACAGGGGAAGTGTAAAGTACAAAAAGGACTGGACCTAAAACGGATCCTTGAGGTACACCAAAATGAAGGTCACGCTCTGACGAAGTTACTTCCCCAATTAAAACTGATTGCGTTCTTTGAGTAAGATATGATGCAAACCAGTTTAGAGCAGTGCCCGATATGCCGAAAGTAACTTGTAGCCTTCGAAGTAGTATGGCATGGTCGATGGTGTCAAAGGCCGCCGAAAGATCGAGAAGACTAAGGATGGTGGTTTTTCCTTGATCAATAATTTGCAGCAAGTCATTTGTGATTCTCATCAATGCTGTTTCTGTGCTATGATTTTGCCGATAGGCCGATTGAAAGCACTCATCGAGGTTATTATGTTTCACGTGACAAGAAAGTTGTTTTAGTACAATCTTTTCTAGAATTTTGGAAATGAATGGTAGATTTGATACAGGCCTAAAGTTTTTAAAATTATCACTGTCAAGTCCCGCTTTCTTCAACAATGGCTTCACCAATGCTTTCTTGAAGCTGTCTGGAACAATTCCCACCCTTAATGATTGATTGTTCAGCGCATATATTGTCTTCTTCCTAAGTTGTTAAATCCTTTTCTTACTTCTCTTGATGTTATCGGATTGAGCAATGGATGGGGAAATCCACTAAAAGCGTGTATTGGCTCCACGTCTTCGTTTCTAAATTTTGTCTTGTAATGACTTGAAAGAACCGTTGCTATCTCATTAGGGTCGATTATATACTTTCCTGACTCATCTTACTGGTTTTGCTTAATTGCTATCATATTGTCCGACTTTGTGGTCTTGTTGTATGACACTCCCTTTTCGAACCGTCAGGTTCTCTTGTTCGAACCCGCTCTTTAGTCACATTTTCTTTACTCAATATAGTGTAAAACGTGTGCCTGTTCCTACCTGTTAAGTATTGCTGTTGTTTTATGACCCATTGTATAGCTATTTGAACCCATTATGTGGATATTGTGGTAAATAAAACTCAAATCCCTGAATTGATTATCAGGATTTAGATAAATATGTTATGATTTTAAAGTAGAAGGAAAAGGGTCTTAACTTAGTCCTGGACATTTTGATATCAATATGACTGAAAGTCTTTAATCCTTACTCTTGTACCATGCAAGCATGAGATAATGGAGACAGTACTTTGTTCTTTTAAAAATGATTATATTATCTTGAATTGTTATCCATAAAAATTATTGATTTTGTTCTGTTTAAGTGCTTAAAATGTTGTTAGACGCGCGAGCGCACAGCCTCACACACTCAGACAAGTATTCACACAATCCATATACATAAACAAACGCAAAACAAACCAAAATAGTGAAATAAAAACGAAAGCAACTAAAAAAAAAAGCAAACTCAAAACAACAAAACAACTCATCACACGTGCTCTTTTTAAACTCACCAAGCCGAAATAATGTTTTATTTCCCAATTTTATTGTCCGCATCTTATCATAGTAGAGCTACCAAGTACCAGGATAGGACTAATCTTCACACTCCACGGGAAACCACGAATACGTTGTAATGAATCACGCCATCGTGTTTACTTTGCGATCAATAGCTACATCTAATATTATGTCTTACCTTTCTCCCTCTTATATTATATAATAATTTATTACTTATCTTCTGTGCGGTTCACATTTGAATAGTTTTACACGGGAGACATCAATAGATATTGTTTAATTGGATTCAATAGTCTGATGTCACGCGCCCGGCAACGGCGGCCATCTTGGTTCTAAACAAAGAAAATCATTACTTTTTATTCTTCATGCTGGCTAGAACTTTTCATTCCCTTTTCATATGCCTTGTGATCAGAATGTGTAAAAGTCAATATATGATCAAATTGATGGGTTTTTTTTCCTCTGGATACGCGTTTAAGCTCGCCGGGGAAATATTTCATACGGCGTCCGCCATTGTTCCGATAGATTAGAGCCAGTGTTACTAAGTTACCATACGTCATTAGGAAGGAAGTGACATTACGACTGTTGAAGACTATTGTCAGAATAAACAATACATTACGCCCTTCCGCGCGGTACCGTAAGTTGCCATCGCCAAGGTATTCCATGAAGGAATATAGATAATTCATCAAACAAATGTCTAATATCAACAGGATCACCTATTTATCCGACCCCGCTGGTTTTTAAAAAAAAAAAAAAAACATTTCAAAATCTTGCAAAGAAAATGATGAATTTTGCAGAAGAAAATAAGTAAATTTTACAAAAGTTTTGCAGGTTTCTAAATATGTTGTATCACACCTAACAACTAACTACATGCAACCTATGTAATAAAATATCTTCGCGTAATTACGCAATTTCAAACTCAAAATTATGCAAAATTATAGGACAAAAAAAATGGCAAATTTTGCCAGAAATTATGCTGATTTGGAAATAGGCACAAAGTTGGGAAAACGAAATTAAAATAAAAAATTGCTGTCAATGAAATTGTTATGTTAAAGAAGTTAAAAAATCGGATATGACCCTTATTTAACTGAAATAAAAGGTCATATTCGACTTTAAAAAAAAAAAAAAAAAAGAATCAAAGAATTTGTCAAAAATTTGCAAAACGTGTAGATTTTGCGGTTGCAATGCAAATCAGAAAATTTTCCCTAATTTTGCGGCCTCAAGCTGAGCAAAAAACCGCGGGGCCAGACCTATGTTGTCCAAAGTGAGCAAATTGGGGGTTAATAATCTTACCCAAGGTAAACAGCTCGAACCGAATACTTTCCGGGCACCTTATTGTTTATATACTGGGTGGCTCAGAAAATCTGTCCCCTGTTTGGCAGTTTAGTGTGTCTATTCTTTCTCAGCCACATCACTGCAATTTCTTATATATTTATGAATAAAACCAAACATTTCCATTTCCTTAAAATTACTTGTTGTTGAAATAACCATAGCAAAATAGGGAAATTTTTATGTCTTAAATGCTTTTCTTGTTTTGTTTTTTTTTGCGCATTTGTTTGACTGTGATGGAGTCAGGAAATTCTTCTTACCAATTAGATGATCAAATTAACTGAAGAAAAACAATTCATTACACCTTTAACAAGAAATGTTTTGTGACATATAATGTGTTCAAAAGGCATTGCTATGACAGTGTACTTGTTTTTAACAACTTGACGCAGACGGGGAAGAATTCCATCTCGATGCCTAGTCACGTTCAGAATAGTGATCTCAGTTCAAACAGATTTTATTTTTCTCTGTAATTCTTTGAAATTTTGAAAAGGTTGTCCCCGGTTTTCATTAACTTTAATCGAAGGGCATTCTAGAGATGGTAACCCAGGGGATTGCAGTCCGGAGAATTTGGCGGCCTTCTTTCTTTATCATTTAAACGTCCTGTTAAATGACAATGCAGAAACTCTTGGCAGGTCTTAGATGTGTCGGAAGGAGTTCTATCTTAAACCAATAATGAAATAATTTTAAGGTCAATCTTTTTCAAACAAACAACAAATCGTTCTGTAAATGTTGTGTAAATCGAAGTTTTGTCGGGATCGAAGAAAAAGGGCTCTGTGAATCCTTTAATGATAACACAACAAGATACCATGATTTTTTTGTAAGAATTTGTGTGACAAAGCCTATTCAAAGGAATGAATCTTTTTTTTTACCCTGTAATACATCAACGATTATTTTGATTATTCCAATTGCGTTTGTAACGAAAAGTTTTACCGTCCTGAAAACACATTTTATCAACGTCAATTTCAGTTCTACCGTTTTAAACATTCTTTTGCCCGACACAATTGACGTAACTTTGAAGATTCAATAACACTTAATGCATTGCGTCTTTATAGATTTTAGTTTCATGTTTTTTCATTTAAAAAAATCTTTGTACACTTGATCGATGAATATCTTTGATTTGGCAGCTTTCTCGCAGAGATTTTGTGTGTGTGTGTGTGTGTGTGTGTGTGTGTGTGTGTGTGTGTGTGTGTGTGGATTGACAACTTGCTATCATGCCAAAGGAGCAGCGTTGTCAATATAGGTCAATTGTTCTCACCGAGCAATGCCTCCCACCACCTTTGAATCTACCAGATGGCCCAGTAGTGATTATTCTCTTTATAATCCATTTAACGGAGCTTACTAGCCACCTTTTATTAGAGAATTCCCGTACAAATTCTTTTACAGCTCCATCCTTTTTTTAAGATCAAATTTTCAATCAATGCCAGATCTTTGTAAGAAAACGTTTTTGTTTTGTATTGATTCGGCTATTCCCAATGTGTCTGCAAAGGATGTCCTGTCGTTTTACAAAAAAAAAAAAAAACAAACAAAAAAACAAAAAAAAAAAAACAACAAAAAACAAACACTAAAAACAAAAATACAACAAAACAAAACAACCCCCCCCCCCCCCCCCCCCGAAAAAATACCCAACAAAAAACCAACAAAAATAAGAACAACAAACCAACAATAACAAAAACCTATTAATACACCCCCCCCCCAAACAAAACAAAAAACAAAAACAAAAAAACATCAAACAAACCAAACAAAACAAAAACAAGAAAAAAAAATAATAAGCAAAAAAAAAAAAAAAATACCCAAAAACATTTAAAATTTAAAAACTAAAAAAAAAAAACAAACAAAAACAAAAACAAAAACAAAAAAAAATAGAACCGAAAACAAACAAAAACAAATCAACCATACAAAACAAACAAAAGCCAGTGTTCATATTGATTCTTTTTGGTGCAATATTAACTCCCATTTCAAGGGATTGCAATCAACCAAACGATAAAACCAATTAGGTAATTAATCACGCACTTTCAAACTCAGTCAATTTGTCATCGTATTGTTGTTGTTGTTGTTTGTTGTTGTTGTTGTGTAAAGTAAACAGATTATCATTAATTTAAATTGAATTTTAACAACATAAATATAATTATCTGATTTTTTTTTTGCCTTAAGAATTTCAATGTGTTAAGTATTATGGTAAAGAAGTGGGAGACCTCCAAATAGGGGACAATTTTCTTAGCCACCCAGTATATGATAAGGATTAAAATCAAAATATGAGGAAAATGTCAATGTACAAAGAAGTTTTCCATGCAAACTTAATTTGTAAAAAGGAAGATCTTTGTGAAAGGCATTGCTTTTTAAAATGACAAAGTGGAAAACATGAAATTTTACCATAGGCTGTTCTGAATTAGTGATTTACCAGTCCTTGACATTTTTTTTACTAAATGGCTGAAAATCAGTTCCTCAGAATCTATTTAATAGATTAAACCCATACGGTCTTTTCCATAAAAGGGCGTTGACCAACTCTTAATGTTTAATCTGGATATATATTCTATAATTAATGTTACTCTTCCTCGTATCATTAAAAAAAAAAAAACGTTGTAAAAGAGTCTTACTATTTTTCCACGTATGTAAATGCCAAACGGGTTGACTTAAGATTCAGTTTGTCCGTAGCCCTTGTACTGTATTATATGGTTTTGTTTCCTTTGAAAATATATTTGATATTAAAATTTGCCACGGCGGTTATTCGGTTTATAACTCGGGAGTTTATTTATTTTTCTTTCTTCCTTTTTAACTTCGCATTGTTGTGTTTTCGAAGTATCACATGCAAAATGTAAATTGTCTGTGGTTCTATATATGTGTAAGTGTCCAAAATGTGTACATCTGACCACAGTTCGAAACAGAATTCTAAAACTTGAAATTTAAGTTTTTATTTGGGAACAAAATAGAAATTTTCTTCTGGAGCGAATCGCTCTCTCGTGGCACCGAATATAGCTGAATCCTTTCATATACAGAGTCCTTTAATTAATTTTAGTGTCATTGTGTTAGAAGTCTTTTACTATATGTAGGGATGGTGAGAACTCAAATAAAAAATGCTCCAAGATTGTCCATCAAATCCATTTTTTTGCAGATTGATAACGGCTTTTGTATTTATTCACCCCCCCCCCCTTTCTATGTGCTTGTGTTTGTATGTGTATGTGTGTGTCCGTGTTTGTACGTGTGTACAAAATATGCCCCATTTCTCCTTTTAAGTACAACTGCTTTTATTCTTTAACGTTTCAATGTCTTTGTAGTTGCTCTTTTGTGCGACGATCTCCCTAAATAAGGTCTCATAGGTAAGAAAAAAATTTATTGAAATATATCGATTTCATTAAAGATTGTAAATTTATTATCGGATTTTATTTGCCACAGTTCATTATCATTTGACTGATTGATCCACAATGCTTTGATGTTATCGAATTTTAATGTCTCTATTTTTTTTCTCTCATCAAAGTTCAATAAAACTATATTATTACGAACACTATTTTAATGGGCTGCGATTTCCGTGATTGTTATTGATTTTAAATCGGCGATCGGCTTGGAGCATTGCCTTTTATTGGCACGCCTCGTGACGTCATCGTCATCAACAATAACAACGACAACATTAACAAGGTCAACAACACAAACAACATTAACAACAACATCATCGTGGTGCTTCGACGTTGTAATCATCATCATCATCATCATCATCATCATCATCATCATCATCATCATCATCGTTGTCAGCGTCACCACCACCACCACCACCACCACCACCACCACCACCACCACCACCACCACCACCATCATCATCATCATCATCATCATCATCGTTGTCAGCGTCACCACCACCACCACCACCACCACCACCACCACCACCACCACATCATCATCATCATCATCATCATCATCATCATCATCATCATCATCATCATCATCGTCGTCGTCGTCGTCGTCGTCATCATCATCATCATCATCATCATCATCATCATCATCATCACCATCATCATCGTGATCCTCATCAACATCATCATCATCATCGTGATCATCATCACCAGCATCATCATCATCATCATCATCATCATCATCATCGTGATCCTCATCATCATCATCATCATCATCGTGATCATCATCATCATCAGCATCATCATCAGCATCATTATCATTATGATTATCATTATCATCATCATCACCGCTAACATCAGTAAACTAAAGCCGCAACAATGAAACTCTCTCCTTACAATAATAATCCGACCCACTTATATTTAAATGCCCCCTTAAGACTAGTGAAAGGGCACTTGGCACTAAACTACAGTGTTGCCTTTTGCCTTTATTATGTCTATCCATTCAGTTACATAAGCAATCTTTCTTTGAAGCCATATCGATAAACTGGCTGCTTTACAACTATCACAGAAAGAGCAACAAACCCCCAGGCGTCTAAATGACTCTTCTAAAGATTGGCTTAAGACAAAAAAAAAAAAAAACCCACCCCAAAATGTTAATCTTATGTTCACAGCATGTTTCCTACAAAACAAGCGAAGCCTTTTATAAAGTGTTTACTTTAGGATTCAGTTAATGTTTTTGTTTTTACTTTTCTAAATGCTTACTGGCCTTTTTTTTGGGTCCACTTTGTATCATTTATCAATCTCTTTTCTGTTTTATCTTTGTGGAGTTGTTAATCTTTCGCTACTGGAAAGATAAAGCCAGTTTTTTTTTGTTATTACGTTAACCAATATCATATTTTTAGTTTTCATTGCGATGACATTATCAGCTTTTAAGGCTAATACCGAGAAGTCAAGGTTGCCGTTCGCCGTTCGCTTGCTGTTCTGTTGCCGTTTGTAAGATCAAAAAGAGAGGGAATGGGGATACCCCTCTCATGCGCATAATGGACGGTGCCCCCGTTTCGAGCCGAAATAAGTCCCGGCAACCCTTGTACGCAGAATCCCTGACTACGGACAGAGCTGCACATACGAGATGGAAGTCGGTTTGGACGAATTCAATCCCTCGTGGGGGCGGGGACCTACACTCCTCTTAGCTTGGTGAGAAGTTGCCAGTCTTTGATACCAGTTAGAGGAGACACTGGGTAGCTGCGAATCGGCTTCGGTCGAGGAGCTGCCTAACGGCAAGTGCGTTACATGGGTGGGGTCTAACTACCTGTCCAATATGTCCACGTTGTGGGCAAGAACCCGAGACGGCAGAGCATCTAGTCGAAAGGTGTGTTGTGACGATGCTACCCGGCGGGTTCGCGACGGTGCACGAATGCGGACCGGACTTTGCTGATTGGGTCGATCGTCATAACATAGTAGCGTGAACCATAAGAGGCTGCTGCCGTTCGCTTAAGGGGCGGTTTGGGTCTTTTCCAAAAAAAATTTAATTACCAATATTGGGCGGTTTTAATCATTCTGTATCGTCATTATAGGTTAAAAAAACAACATTTATGGTGACAAATTTTAATCATCTGTGTTGATACCCATTTTGCGACCTAATTTGGGGTCTGACATCAAAAAATATAACAATCTTGTGGCAAACGTTCCAAAAAAACTAATGAAGGAATGACCTCCATATTCTTCCCTCTTGTCAACATTGTACTATAGTGTGTCACCATAGAGAGATTTTACGGCTTTAGCTTATGGAATTTTTATTAGAACATTACAAAGTTGAGAATCAAAATGTTATGACAAAATTGACGTTAAAAATTCAGAATTAGGATTATAATTCAAAATTCACATATCTTATCAATAAAATCTCTCTATGGTGACACAATACATTATCTCTGTGATAACTGTGGAAATTTTCAGATAATTTCATTGAATAGATTCAGAGAAACGTTTGACACAGTATCCCATACCCTTAGAAATATGACATTTTGAGAAAATAGCAAAATAGCTTCCCGTTTTTCACACTTTTCTTACTATCTGTACCATTTTCGACTGTGTTTTTCATGCCTTTATAGTCTACTTTAAGAATATGGACTTCAATTATATTATTTCTAGGGTAATAAAATATCAATTTCCACCAAAATCTCAAAATCAATTTTTCGAAGGATTTTCCTAATAATTAGACCCAAACCGCCCCTTAAAATTAATTGAATGTTACGACTTACCCAATACATAATTGTATTACACCTTATTTATTTTTCTTCACTACATATTATTAGAATTATTTATTTGAATAAAAGGAATTTTTAACTTAGTCATGGTTAACAATTACATAACATGTTAATAGCATTTTAGATTTCTGATAGACTACCCTCATTACAGGGCACAATCAGCGTGTGTACTGTTTTGGCTAACAATAATAGTTTTATGGAAAATATGGAAACCTTCGACCGTCTTTTACGGCCATAACATACAATATGGAGAGAAGAATTCGAGGATCTTGTAATGGGTCAATGTTTAGAGGAATATTCCGTGAATGTATTAATGGATAAGCATTTGGATTTGTTGAAAATTGAAATCTTTGAGAAAGATTATGAACAGCCATTGTCTTAGATAGCATCAACGATGGAAGCAACGGCTTTCTGTTAGACACTTTATGCTGTTCTTTAAGCAAATAAGATCACACAGGGATGGAATAGTAATGCTGAAATAATACTGCAAACTTGAATTTTGTATAGCACTGTAACTTTGAGACATCAGAGTAGTTTGCGGTTGCGGTTTATTCATATAATTTTTTATTATGACATGATAAATGTGCTCACAAGGAAAAGTGATCCTTTTTGAATTATCAAAAAACAAAAAACAAAAAAAAAACAAACAAAAAAACAAAAAAATAACAAAAAAAAAAATTAAAAAAAAAAACAAAAAGAAAAAAAAACAACCCAAAAACAAACAAACACACACAAAAAACAAAAACAAAGACCCCCCCCCCCCCCCAATGTAAGAGTAAAATTGAAATTAGAATAAAGTAAGGGTTTTTACACTTGCGTTTCAAGTGGGTGATCCCGAAGGTCCAATTACGAAATTACCTGCAAACACACACACAATTACACACACACACACACACACACACACACACACACACACACACTCACACCGGTCTATACTTCTTTTATCACTCAATGATATAAATTCAGAAAAGTATAATCTAACGAAATAGGAAAAATTTGACAGTATTTCGTGCGAAACGAGGGCACTTCGTGTTCTTATTAACAGTATTTCATGAATGGATTCTCGAACATTTCCAATGGATTTAACTTTGGTTTCTGGTAAAGCTATCATTTGATTTAACAAGAATAAATATCTAATGTTTAGACTCCATCATGGCTCAACCTTAACAGGAAAGTCTATTAGGCACAACGATTCTACTTTAATGTGATTCTATGCCAGATCCAGTTACCACATTATGGGTTTTAAAGAGTTAGACAATTTTAATAGGGACCGAAACACAGCCAATTAATGAAGTCGGAATGAAGGAGAGAGAGAGAGAGACTGAGAGAGAGAGAGAGACTGAGAGAGTGACAGAGAGAGAGAGAGAGAGAGAGAGAGAGAGGATGTTTGTTTGTTTTTGAGGGTTTTACGGCGCTTGCAACACATTTAGGTCATATCGGCACCCGCCAAAAGGATGAAAATTGGATAGTAAAAACATTCTACTAGATGTATAGTTAAAAGGACTTGAGGGAAAAGTAAGACAAAGGGTAATGGTATAAATAGGAAACAGATGTAGATTTCTAGAGCACACTATCAGTGTACTTAGTTTGAGATTACCTAAATGTTTCACCCAGGCACCAGCACAAGATCCCACTAAGAGGAATACACTCAAATGTTTAAAAAAAACCAAAACAAACAAATCATATGTTAGAAATAAAAAAAAAAAAAAAACAGTACGTTACTGAGAGATGATTTACGAAGAAAAAAAATATAACCTCCCAAAACAATAACTATACATTTGATTGTTTCCCTCCCAGCCAAGGAGTCCGGCCAGGACTAGGACAAAACAAATTAATCTCATTTCAAGACAAAGACAGAAGGCACATTGGTAAACAGTTATAGAGGGATAGAAGACACAGTAAGTGCCTCCCTGCCCACTATGAGAGGTCAGGAACCCCACCCAGAGAAAGAGAGGAGAAAGGATAGATAGATAGAGAGAGGTAGATAGATAGATAGATAGATAGATAGATAGATAGATAGATAGATAGATAGATAGATAGACAGAGATAGATGGAGAGAGAGAGAGAGAGAGAGAGAGAGAGAGAGAGAGAGAGAGAGAGAGAGAGAATGGAATTACCACTGCAACAAGGGAAGATACTCCAAAAATACTACAAACAGGCAAAGCCTTCCTGTAATGATACGTTATACGATTTGATTATATATATATATATATATATATATATATATATATATATATATATATATATATATATATATATATATATATATATATATGGCCGGTTGAGTGCCAGAGGTTATGTTCCAAAAGCCAACAATTCTAAAGATAGAACCATTGGAATCGCCACTCTGTGTTTCATAATGTCTATTGATTACTTTTACCAATGACTGTTTTTAACCTGTATTACGTGTTGAAAAATCCGTAATATGAGATTAACAGCATTTATTTTGTAGTAAAAAGGAATTTTGGACATACTTTTTCACTCAAATGTGTGTGTGTGTGTGTGTGTGTGTATGTGTGTGTGTGTGTACATATATAGTACAACATATGCCAGTTTTCAGTTAAATTGTATATCAGTTATGAGTTAGGTATATATGAGTTATAATGTTAGGTCAACTAGAAGAGCAAACTACACGAGTGGTACTTTTTTTTTTGGAGTCTATTAATCATAGCATGGTGAGCATTTTTCTATGACAACTTGATATTTCCTTGTCAGAAATGACGCAAAGAAGAAATTGTAAAGATTGTTACTGAGCCAATCGTCAAAATGCGAGTTCTAAATTTCTCAAAACAGTTTCGCACCAACGCACTCTTTTTGAACATGCTGTCTGCTATTGTTACTAATTTGTCAGCTGTTTTAAGCAAAAGTTAATATCGTGAAATTATTTTGTATCTACTGTGTTTTCAACCCTTTTACCTTTGGATTTATGCCGGAACTGAGCCCGAAGCGTTTGTCTTTGGGTGTGTGTATGTGTGTATGTGTGTGTGTGTGTGTGTGTGAGTAAGAGAGAGAGTAAGAGAGAGAGTGAGAGAGAGAGAGAGAGTGAGAGAGTGAGAGAGAGAGTGAGAGAGAGTGAGAGAGAGAGAGTGAGAGAGAGAGTGAGAGAGAGAGAGAGATGAGAGAATGAGAGAGTGAGAGAGAGTGAGAGAGAGTGTGAGAGAGAGGAGGGGTGTAGAGAGTGAGTGGAGAGAGAGAGAGAGAGAGAGAGAGAGAGAGAGAGAGAGAGAGAGAGAGAGAGAGAGAGAGATCCTACTTTTTCATCAATCGGGCAAAACTAAATTAATGCAATAAAGTGGTAATGCATCTTGTTCAGTGATGAATTAGCTTTCCGTATGGACAATTGAGATAGAAGAATATAGACGTCTAGCTAGTGCCTTAGATGAAGGGGTGAGAGATATGTTGACGAAAACGGTACGTATTGAAATTATAAACAATGTTATGAACAATTTAAAGTTGGGGGATCAATCTGTTACGGACGGAGAGCGCCCTTAGTACGAATAAACGGGCGTGTGGTTGCTTAGTTTTCTATTGATAAAATTTTGCGCAAACACGTCGTCTCCATTATAAACAACATGAGAGAAAAAGACGTTTTTTATTAATACAATGCGCTTC
>NC_088361.1:2511886-2544386 GCF_034508935.2 Berghia stephanieae | reverse complement strand
GTCAATAAAAAAATTGATACGGCGCACAACTCTACTGAAAGATTTGAAAATTAGAAATGTATTTTTTACAGATAGATAAACAGATAACTTGATTTCCTTTTATAATTTAAAGTCAGTTTGAGAGTTCGTTGAGTCAAACAGATATCATAAAATATGTACCAACGACGACACTTGACTCCCAAAATCAACTAATTTTGACACTGTAAAAAGTTGTCGATTTGCGTCATCTATTTATGACATCAAGTATTATTATTACTTCCGTTGTGTTGTTGATTTAGCGGTGATCAGTGTTGTTATGTATGTTCTAATTGCGTGTATGTTTGTGTGTGTGTGTGTGTGTGTGTGTGTGCGTGTGTGTGTTTGTGTTTGTGTGTGTGTGTTGTGTGTGGTGTATACATGTATGTGTGGGTGTTGGCATTTTTCAGCAAATCGTGGCATTCATAGTGATATTATTCACTTGATCACATGAAGGTATTTCAGTCGCCATTTTGATTCTTTTTTTACTATTAGGGTTAGCTCGAGATCGAGGATATTTCTTTTTCTATTAAGGTTAGTCATAAGTCTTAGTAAAGGTGCAAGGAAGTTTGTTTTTCCATAAGTTAAGTAAAGGGGAGACATTCCAAAAACTCCTACATCCCCAGTATTCTTTAAATTTGTATTTTCACCGTTGATATTTTGTCAGGCATTGATTATTCAATTTGTCATTATATCTAGAAGTATTTAAAAAAAACTATAGAACAAACCTTGATAGATTTGTGGAAGTTTAAAATTTCTTAATTTGACCATTGTTTTGATTTTCAGCCGCCATTTTGATTTGTTAAAAATTGAAAGGTAGTGCAAAGCAGTCCGAGATTTGTTTTTTTTTCTTTCTTCTATTAGGGTTAGCTCGAGAGGTTAGTCATAAGTCTTATTAAAGGTGCTAGGAAGTTTGTTTTTCCATAAGTTAAGTAAAGGGGAGACATTCCGAAAGCTCCTACATCCCCAGTATTCTTTAAATTTGTATTTCCACCTTTGATCTTTTGTCAGGCGTTTATTTATCCAATTTGTCATGATTTTTTCTATTAGGGTTAGCTCGAGATCGGATGATTTTTTTTCCTATTAGGCTTAGTCATAAGTATTATTAAAGTGCTAGGGTGTTTGTTTTTCCTATTGGGGTTAATTAAAGGTACTAGGTTTAATTTTTTCTTGGGGTTAGTTGAGGGAATATAATATATTATTGGGCCACACAGATAAATCAACCGAAGATATACCAAATTACACAGACAACGTTGTTTACCAATCTGCCCTTATTAAATGATGGTGAGTACAGTATCGAATGAAAATAGTTCTTTCCCCGCGAAATTGCGGGCTTTTTACTAGTTGTTATATAATTGAATACTTGTCCTTCATTGATTTCTGCGTAATCAGCAATGTAATAAGTGATGAGGGTATCCGTTTCTCCAGTGGGACAAGGATAATGGCCTCACACACACACACCCAGTTTGCTTCCGACCACGTCATGCTTCCGACCATTAATTTATCAAATAGATCATAACGTGACATGGACATTCTACTCTCAATGTCACTCGAAACTACCCGGGTGTCCTTGACCATCAAGTTAGAAGTAGGAAGAAAGGGGGTGGGGGTGGTTTTAATTTGACCCGCTTCGTGCCGGTTATTATTCAGTAAAATGGTGAGTTGTCGTTTCGAAACAGGAAACATGAAAGTATTATTATTGATTGACTAAAAAAAAGGATGTCCTTTGTTGCTCAGTGTATTAAAAAGTCGAATAGAAATCAAATTTATAGGGGGTAATCCAAATATTGACACTTACCAAACCTGATAACAATCATCATCGTGATCTTCTTCGTCTTCTTCTTCTTCTTCTTCTTCTTCTTCTTCTTCTTCTTCTTCTTCTTCTTCTTCTTCTTCTTCTTCTTCTTCTTCTTCTTCTTCTTCTTCTTCTTCTTCTTCTTCTTCTTCTTCTTTTTCTTCTTCTTCTTCTCTTCTTTAACCGAAAGCAAACAAACAACCTTGGCGTTCTCCAGGTTTGACTTCAAAACTTTCTGATTACTCTCCACCGTGTAAGACTCCGTAATATGCCATTCCCTCGTAAATGTTTTGTATTAGTAAAAATATTTTAGTGGGGATACCATAGCGGCTTATAAGTTTTCACAGGATATTTCGATCAAGGCAGCCAGTGGAATAAAAAATCATTTTACGACATAACATCCATTTTTAATAACCAAACTCGATACTCGATTTTTAAAAAATCAAGCTTGTTGCTGTGTAATCCCTATTAAATAATCTATGCGAGTATATGGGAAATGTTGCAAATGAGACCAAGATTATTTTATCGAATTTAGACGTAAAGCGGCTTTCCGTTGACTAATTTAAAAAATGAGGGATTACACAAGATTTTTTCAAGATCCAGTTATATATATAAATATATATATATATATATATATATATATATATATATATATATATATATATATATATATAGAGAGAGAGAGAGAGAGAGAGAGAGAGAGAGACAGAGAGAAAGGGTTCTGCAAATCTTGTTTAATCCCTCAATGTAAAATGTTATTATACATTTGTATGTTGGTCTTTTGATATATATATATATATATATATATAATATATATATATATATATATAAATATATATATTATATATATATAAATATATATATATGTGTGTGTGTATGTGGCTGTGTGATATAGTGGTATGACACTCGTCTTAATGGACAAAACAAACCAAAGCCGAGTCAGAAATGGCAATGATTTACCAAGCTGCCATTTTTCAACAATGTGGAAAGTACAGTGACCCTTGCTCGGGTTGATATTGATATGATAAATTTGACTTGGTTCTCCAAACCAGAGATCAAATTATTAATGCCATAATTGGTCATTTTGTTACCAAAACGGTATTTCAAGCTTCTACCTAAGGGTGTTTATTATGGTCATGTGTAGTTTGGGACCACTGTTTTTTAGAAAAGATAATCGAATATGAATAAGTCAACTAACACCTCAAAAAGAAGCAATAAATAAAATATTTTTAAAGAACTCAAATATTTACAAGGAACTGCATTAAGTTGATAACTTATTTGGTTTCAATACAGCATTTGGTTATACTAAAAAGTCATCGGTCCAAGAAGCTATATAAAAGAAATGTATACAAATTGTAAATGTTCTTATCATAGTGCTAGAAAAGGACTGTCAGTCTTAATCCCATGTTACAAGACATCACTTCAGGTCAAGAATTTGTCTACTTTGATTTGCTATTTTATTCGATCAAAAATATTTTTTTTCAATTAAAAATAATAGGCTAGTCTATATTCATTCTCTTCAGAATACATTTCATCCAGTTTTCATGTGATTGTATGTTGGAAACTCAACGCTGAAAATTGAATATATACAATCAAAGTTATGAAAATTGGGTTACATTTATTTTGATGGGAAAGAAGATAGACGAACCTCAAATACAGAAATAAAAAAAAGCAACATGTCTTCAGCGCTTACATAATCAATTAACTTGCCAAAGATTAATGCATGAAGAACAATTGAGTCTTGTTGTTAAAACAAGGTCTATGTTAAGCTCATCGAGACTGAGCTCGATAAAACCTCTGCACATAGTCTCAGGGTGGCAGGTGAATTACTTGAGATATTGCTCTAGCAAATCAAATATAATTAAATATTTAGGCCTCACGCAGGAATTTAAGAAATATTGAAATTTGTAGCATAGACTAGCTAAGATCCCATTCCGTATTGCCCCGTTTGACTCAATGCCTCACAGTCCTATGTGTGACCCACCCAGTCAATCTGCATTATGTAGGAATGGCCATACGAAGAAAAAAAAAAGAGTTTAAAATGATCTTAATTTGGAAAATTTGGCTTTTCAAAATTTAATAAAGAAAACCTACAGATCTTAATGAAACCACTTATTCTAACTCATATTCTAAAATCGTAAGGTTCAACTTGTCATACGACCGTTTAGAAGCGATTGGTCTCATAATTTATCAGATGCACTCATTAACGTATAATGGTGTTTACAAAAAAGGTCGCCAAACACCGTAACAATCTGCCCCTATTTGTCGCCTTTTATCCTAATATCTGTAACATTCCCTGGTGGTGTGGACTAGTTGGGGGGGGGGGGGGGGGGGGGGGGGGAATTACAGAGGTAAAGTGTTACTAAATTTTATATTGTACCAGGTATTGGTTTCCTATAGATTTTATATGTCAGATGATAGGAATAAAGCAATTTACCACCAATTCATTAAAAAGATAATCTAATCGAGCCGAGTTATAAAGAGCTGTAAAGTAGAAATTGTAACCTTTTTTAAAACAAACCCAGGCTTGCAAGAATAAAAATATAACAATAGCAAACGTGCGAACTGCCATAATAGCATTGTGGTAGAACTTTAGCCAGTATAATATTATAATACCTGTTCGATTTGTTGGCCATAGTTTATAGGATGGAATCAAATTTGTGAAGGCTTGAATATTATAATATGATATTATATCATATGGTCCTCTACATTCAATGGCATTATATAGATAGGAGTAAACTCGGCGCTGAAAATTGAATACACAATCAAAGTTATCAAAATTGGGTTAAATTTATTTTGATGGGAAAGAATATGGCCTATCTAGCCTATTTTGTTAATGGAAAAGAACATCATATTTTTGATCATTTTCGCTGCACGTTCATTTTCCAGCGCCCGCCTCATCCTGATGTAGAATGCCGGATAGATCGAATCGGTTTCTACCCACGTGTACATATTTGCAGGATTGATAACCTAAAGTAATTATGGTCTTGGTTTAACATAGTTGTAATTGACAATAGTTTGCGTTCGTTTGATAGTATTCCTGTATGTTACAACAACGAGCCCATAGCAATTTGGGTTATCAAACCTGAAAATAAGTACACGTCGGTTTCCAAGAATGCATGTTGATGAAATAAAACAACTATCAATCCTTTTAATGTGATAAACGTACTTTTATTTCATTGTTTCAACATTTTAAATGCCTTACGATTCAGCATAATATTAAACACGAATACAACACCTTTTTTTTAAATCTTGGAGTCTATTCTCAGCTGCTCTTCACTCTTCGTGAAAACAGGACACATTCTTGTCATTCACAACCAATAATCTCACTTGTTCGCACTCTCACTACAAGTATAATAATTCTGAAAAGTAAGATGAGACTGCCATTGCTCAACATTGTTTTGTTTCAAGGTAATCATCTCACCGACCCGTCATCTCGTGTTATGACATGGTTAGAGGAGTTCTTATATTATCGCTTTTGATAACAAATTCTTTTTACAAGTTACACTCTGACATTCCTTCAGCAAACTAATTCCATCTTTTAAATAATAGGAGTAGTTTTCATTCAAACTTGTGCTTAATTTAGGGTACGCGTGTTTGTATATAATATTTGTGTTTGTCTCTCTCTCTCTCTCTCTCTCTCTCTCTCTCTCTCTCTCTCTCTCTCTCTCTCTCTCTCTCTCTCTCTCTCTCTCTCTCTCTCTCTGTGAGAGTGTGTGTGTTTGTGCATCTATTTCTGTTTATGTTCTTTTGTATGTGTTTGTAGATAAAGTCGACTGACTGCGGACTCTTACTTCGGTTTTCTCCTATTAAAAATATATAAGACTTGGAAGGTACATATACTTGTAAAGGGTGCTCGATCATTTTTTGGGTAAGAACATTTGATATAAAAGGTGGAAAAAATCCACTTTCATTGTTAGATTATAGATGCTCTTGCATTTCGTCAGTCGAGACATGTATAATGTGGGGTCCACAGCTTTGTGGTTTGTGTATGGTCTTATTAACTAGTTGTTTCGGTGTGTCTGTGGCTAATTTGGATGACGAGTAGTTTTTAATGTGTATTTGTTTATTTACACATTTTAGGACATCTCAGACTCCGCAGCCGCGTTTTAATGCATGTTAGCGATGAGAACACAAGGGACAGACAGATCTATTAAATTGTTTAGTCATAAATAAATGATTTCTGGATGGCCTTACGCCTGGTCCAATGATAAGTGAGATTAACGATGTCAAGTGCCGTGCATACCGTGGATACCAAGGCCCAATGTCTTGTCACAAAAACATTTATTGATGATTTCATTTCTAGTGATCATGTTAACCCACTTATGTACATATCTGATAACCCAACTCATTGTGGTCTCATTCTTGGTTACAAAAAAAAAAAAAAAAAACAACAGTCAAACCAACGCAAAATTGTCTCCAGTACACCATACACGTCATGATTACGTAGCATCAAAATAAAACAATTCAGCAATGAAAACAAAATCAGAATTACAAATTATAAAAGGCAGACCCCCCCCCCCCCCCCAAAAAAAAAAAAGAAAAAAAAAATTAATCCAAAAACAAATCAAAACAAAACAAAAAACAACCAAACAACAACCCCCCCCCCCAACAAAAAACAATCAACAAACTCACAACAAATCAAAAACAAAAAGAACACCCCCCCCCCCCCCCCCCCCCATCTACCACCACCCACCTCCCGCACAGCACAACAAATGTAATCATTACCCCTTTCCGCTCCCCCCCCCCCCCCCCCCCCCCACCTCCCTCCCCACAAGAAAAACAACGAAATGAAAAAGATCGATTACACCAAGGCCATTTCAAGACTTATTTATACACCAGGTGCATATTTACAGGTCCGATAGATAACGAATATCGCAATGGCTTAATTTAACATTTGATTTAATAGACAATATTTTATCTTAATTAAAAATACGTTCCTAACAACAAGAGGCCATACCAGTTATTGTTATCAGTACACGGAGTTCATAGAGATTTTAAAAATATAATCATTTATTTCCATGTCATCAAATTGGTGTTAATGACATTCATAACCAAAAACATATATATATACACAACAAACCAATAACATTTCAGTTACGCTTAATTAGTTTCGAGATCAATACGAAGTTACAGAATCATATTGGCACAGCGGAAGTTGAAGCCCGTAACATTTCTTTTTTTTTTTTTCTCATTTTTAATATTTTAATCATAATTTTGTTGATGCGACAATGATTGTAGTTGATCAATTATTACAAAATTGACCATCATGAGATATCAATCCGAACTCAGCATGAAAATTAACTCTTTAATGGCGGTGCTGACTCTTATTTAAAACAACGAATTATTCTTACCATCATATGATTATTGATGCTGTGCGTTAAGAGATTTTACTCACAACATCTGCCAGCCGTATATAATGTACCAACTCACAAACTATGTGTAACCTTAAACGTTTATAGTCTGATTGATACACTTTAGTAAGAACTACTCATAAAAATAGCTTGCTAAAAACAATAATAAAGAGATGAATGGCGTCAGTTTCGTTCTATCTATAACAGGAGGAGTTCACCGAACTCGTTAACTGATCGCCTTTCACTTCCCTGAAAATAACGTCACAATACAATGCGACGACCACCAGAAGAAAATGAAAAGTGCTCAAAGTAACAAATGATCCCATTGGTTGAACTGTTGAATACAACTCACTGTTTACTTTCTTTTTGTGACGTTATTTTTTGCTCTGTGTCAGCCTATGATGAAACCAAGATAGGAATAAAAGGCCATCAAAATCCAGCATCGATGTACTTCTATCTACCCAACCAGCAATACATAGTATATGACCAATACGCTTCAACAGTCGTAACGTCACTTCCCTCGTAATGACGCATGGTAACTTAGTAACTGGCTCTAAACTATCGGGAACAATGGCGCACGCCCTTATGAAATATTTCTCCACAAGCATAAAAGCGAATCCAGAGGGGAAAAAACATAAATCTGATCATGTTTTGACTTTTACACATTCTGATCACAAGACATATGAAAAGTTCTAGCCAGCATGAAGAATAAAAAGTACCGATTTTCTTTGTTTAGAACCACTATGGCCGCCATTGCTGGGCGACGTGACATCAGACTATTGAATCCAATTACTCACGAACAGACCAAATCTGATCAGTCCAATCTATTGGGAAAATAGCACGGCAAGTTACGTCAGCCATACGTCACATTTTAACTTGAATCATTTAATTTAATTTCATGCTAAAATGTGGTAGAAGCTTGATATTAGAAGTTAGATACTCGAAATTCCACTGCTTCATTTTTATATCATCAGTGTGCAACTGATTATTTTTTAAAAAGCATTCAACATTCATCTATGCCCGAGGCATTGCCTTGACCCGGAATGGGCAAGGACGCAAAAGTGATTTATTGGTCTAGGAAATAATTTTCGAATCAACTACTGTAAATTGATAGGATAATTGCTAAGTTTAGTAACTAATTTAATGTCCACATTTTGTTTATTAAACACGTCTCATGCGACAGCCTGATCAGCTCATTACGTATACAGATATGCCCACATGGAGCGAGTTGCTATTTGCACGAGATAGACCCATTTTTCAATTACAGAAATTTCATGAGAAGGAAAATTTCCACCCGACTAAATGTTTACAGAAAAGACCTATTACATTATTTGATAATAAATGTCCTTGTTATCGACTCTTTCAGTGAAGAGTAAGTGAAAATCAAATACAAACTATAGATAGAATGCGCTCGGCCAAGGAGTTCACAACATTGCCATCCGGAAGTATAACGGACCAACACACAAACTATGTGTAACCATGAACTTTTATAGTCTGGTTAATACAGTTTAGTGAGAACAACTCACAAACGCGGATGGCAAAAACAATAACAAAGGCGGAATGACGTCATCGGCATACTATCTATATATCCCTTTGGATTTTTAAAACCAAAAGTTAAGCTGTCACTGAACGTTAAAGATTAATTTTACATTTTAAAAGTTTAGACTCCTCCCCCTACGAAGTCCCCGCAGAATGGTTATTTAATTTATAAATGGTTTTTAAAAATATTTGAAACCGAAACGTTCACAGCTGCTGTTATTATACATTTTTGTTTGTTAATTCATCTCAAGGCCTACGTTTTCATGTATTTTAGTATTTCCTTGTACTGAGATATACATGATATTTATTGCCATTATGTATTTACCCAGGTTTCACTTATTTTTACCAATTGTGATTTGTTTTTAAAGGCTGTAATTTTGAAAAAAAATAATTCTGTTTTGACCTTGGAATTAAAAAAAAAAATAAATAAGAAAACACGTAAGAATGCTTTCTTTAAAAAGAAAAATCAGGAGTTGTGGTGGTCTTTTATCTTTGCCCCAAAATATTGTCCTTTACACTAAATTAATGATTCTATTACAATTAAGATGAGGGGAAAGTAATAGAAATAATAGTATAGGTCTTGTTCATCGAGGGGTAGGGGCCGGCATCTGCACTTCTTGCGCGGCTATGTGGTCTTGCGGTATGACACTCGCTTTTGGATCGGAAGGTCCTGGGTTCGAGCCTCGCTCGGCGCATAGTTGAGTCCTTGGAAACGACTCTTTGCTCACTTGCTCTCACCGTACTCGGGTGTAAAATGAGTACCTGGCCGTCAACAGCGTTGTCTCTGTCGGAAAAAATTGTAATATCGCCTAACAGGCGACATGTCTCGTTCTACTTGTTACGTGTTGCTGTTGGTCAGGGACCCTTTGAAAAGCGCTTTGAGCACATTTATTGGATATTGCGCAATATAAATGCTCTAGTTTTTTTTTTCTTCAAATAAATCGACTGAGTCGGTCTGACTGAGTATTAGTATTAATGTCAATGTGCATTTCCATGTTATCAAATCTGCTTAATAAAACTTGTTAAATTAGAATTTTAAACATTCCAGTCTGGCGCCGTCTTTAGTATACTGACCGTATTAAATAATCAGAACATCCAGGCATCCGATTTAATGGCCATTTGTAGCAAACGAAACTTTAAAGTTTCCTCCCGAACACTGACAATACGCCTTTTTTACATTTCGGAAGAAAAACTATTTTCCATATTATATCGATCGATTAAAGTGGCTCAAATTTGTCAAACATTCTTAAACCCGAGCCATCCTGAGACTTCGAATCCTAAGTTTAACCAGTTAACTGCTGCACTCGCGAGATCCCAGATTTGAGAGTTTTTTTTTTTTTTCGAAATAAGGGTCATTTAAATCGATCGATCTTTGAAGGACGAGTTTTCTGGCCAAATTCTGGCCAATATCATGACGTATCTTTCCAGAGTACGACAGTTAACTGGTTAAGAGTCTTGGGCAACGTATCGTATTTTTAATCGTATTATATACTTTCTTTTCCTGGCCAATATGTTTAAAGAGGTGCTTTTTTCAGTTTACGACACCATTGTCGTTTGTCCGTAATGCTATTTCTTTGGTTATTGGGTCCGTTGATTACAATTGGTAGTCTCACCAATATTTAAGCAACTTTGTATTTCACAAACGTCAACCAAACACATGCACTCTCTGTTCATGTAAAACTGTATTGAATGAAAATCAACGAATCAACAATAATCTCACTGAGTGAATACACATACTTGATTATGAAAGGATTATTAAATTATTATATTCAATGCTGAGAATATGCAGCGTCTCCATGATGAGAGAAACATAAATAACTAAAATTCAGTTTAACAATGACACAGGGAAAATCCACAAATCCGATTAGCACGGGCATATGGATCATTATGATTTTGTTTTGCGTCTCATAACTCATAAAATATTTTTAAAAACGACACCCGATTAGTATTTAAAAGTAGAGGCTAAGATTGAAATGTATGTCTGGTGCCAATGAATGTATTGAAATATTCTACGGAAAGCCCCTAAATTAAAAAAATGTATTAGAATCGAAAGAATACAACACACTGTCGTACTTTTTTCATTTTGGTCTGAAAACTTTACATTCCAATATCTAAAATTATCCCAACTTGTCACTAAATGTCAACAAGTTTCAATTCCGAGCCTGTTTATATGAAGTTGAGAATCATTGTTTTGCAGGCCATTATATAATTGTTTTGATTTTGATAGTATTTTTAAAAAATGATTATACGTATGCGTTTATATGTTTGTATGTAATTTTAAAAAGATAAAAGTCAAGACAATAAAGTTCGAGATGATCTTTGTCCAAAAATTTATCGTTGCATTTAATTGACGAATTTTCAAATAAGGTAGACAGTTGTGGAATTGTCCAGAATAGGAAATTATCACGTATTGCCGCGTATAAATATAGTCATTTATATGGTTATACCTATGATCAATATAGTTAGTTTGGATTAAAAATACAAGACTACGTGGAAGATAGGCAATAATGAAATATTTTGTATGTGGATCTTGATATCCAAATGTTAACTCAAAATAGATTAATAGTGATTTGTTAATCTTATCTGGATATGAATACACCCGAGTTGTATTGTGTTAGACGTGTCTGGCTCAATACTTTATCAAAGTAAAAATCATAGATCTGTGCTTGAACAGTGCTAACCTACGAATGAAACTGAGCTTTTAATGATAATGACAATTTGATTCGATAAAGTATGCAAAATATCTATCTAAATCATATTTCAAAACAGGCAGTTATCTTGGACACAAGTTATAGATAAACAAAGAAGACTTATATTTTGATCTGCACCGGTTGATCATGTGGTAAATTTGTGATGGTTTCAAGTTCTCGACTTTTCAATAGAATGGAATTGTCTTGTCTGTAAAGGGTTGCTGGATCATTTTAATAAATACTTATGTTGGACTTGCTGGCAGTAATCAGACCATTTACCGCTCGTTTTGTTGATCCGTCTTTATACAAACAAAAATGATTACAAAATATTTTTTAAAAGAACAAAATACCAAACACGGAACGTGTCGGGCTCAACTCCCTACTTCAGCCAACAACAAAATCAATGAAAACAAGTCCATTACTTTAAAACCAACAGATCAAAGGTAGTTCTTCCGTCGATCTGGTATTTTTTTTAGTAATGTTTGTTTTCATTGATTTATTGTTGCTGTTGTTGTTGGATGAATCATAGACGTCTAGTTTTGACCCAGAAATGTTCCGTCATTAGTATTTTGTTCTTTTTGAAGATCTTTTATTCATTTTTGATTTTTATTACTTTTTACAGTCCACGGCTTCTAGCAGCTTAGTATCACTGTGAATCTTTTTTGACACTAAATTGTTATGTTTATTTTTTTTACTTTGGAAGAATGAATAGCATGAATAAGTAAACTATTTGGTACTTGTTTAAAATCATCTATTCATTAATCATTTGAGTAAATTAAATGTTTCACGTCAATTGTCAAATGAATTAATAGGAAGTAGTTTTCTTCAGTTTTAATGAATACCTAGATTGTTCAAATATTTTGGAAAAGTTAATGAATCAATCAGACATCAGACATAACTTAGATATATAACGACTGTACTATCGATTTCACTCCTCTTCATTTTATTAAAATAAAATTATATCAGATGAACAGAAAAGGGCACGACCTTTAACGAACCATACTAACAAACAAGCAGCTTTTTAGTTGACGTTTGTTAACATTTTAATGTCGGTGTGTCATATCTAGTGATTTTTTTATACAACTTGATGTTTTTGTTCATTACCAACTTATTATAGATACAACTTTGAACAATTATTTCTATGTAGCTTGATACAGGCTGCAATTCAGTTACAAGTTCGGGCCTATTTTTGTTCATCTGATCTCTCCAATCATCTGTATGACTTTCTATTACTTGTTCGTAGTTCGTTAGGATACCAAAAGTTTATCATATTTCATACAAAATCACATCATCTTCTATCCATGTGTATGTCATATATGAAACAAATAAATAATAATATAATCATTTGAATCGAGCTCAATAAAATTTCATTTAATTGTGAAGGCCTTTGGTAGGTTTAAGAATGTTCAAAATCACTTCAATCAACAAAAGTCTCATTTCTGTTCGCAATATTACAGGTGTGTTTTTTAAAAAACATTTCCATTTCCTCCTTGAGTGAGACAACATATGTAACTATATAATTTGGGGAGATTACATTTATATGTTTTATACCCTTTCTACCGAAATCTTCCTACAGACAAAAATCAAGTACTATAATATTATACAACATGAAACAAAGAACCATTTTCTAAAGTACCTCTCTTGTGTTTCTAGAAGCTGGTTTCGGTGGTTTTTTTTTTAAAGAAACAAACAAATCGTATCAGTTTCAGGAAGTTTATGATGTATTATTTTCTCTTGGTGGACGAAACCAGCAAACGCTTGTGACTGTTTTGATACGGGTTAGAAATGAGAGTATCCGGTGATCCCGCTGATCCGTTGGAATCAGTTGAATCTCTTGACGAATATTTTGGTCTGACAAGAACCTTCATATTTAAACTTGATACCTGGGACTCTGTTCGACACGGTTTATATCCCATTTTAGTATATTCCCCGTTTCCATTGAAGGATTTTTTGTTGCCGTTCTCTGCTTGTGGGTGGAAACTGAAAGACTGAAACCGACTCGGCATTTTCTGTGCAAGGCAAGGACACAATGTCCGTACAAACGTTCGGCGGAATTTTTGTCCCAGAGCACAATATAATATGAAATTTATAGCGCTGTTGAGTGTGACAAGAAAATTTCTGAAGTCGCTGAGAACACCCCATCCGTATGAAGACATGATGTGGGGCATATTGATGGAGTATGCCATATTGTATATTAAAGCAGGCACCTGGCAGATTATGAAGACCATGACAACAAATACTAACATGATGGTCACGTTGTTCTCGCGAGACTGGCGCACTTTCATATCCTTACGTTGCTGCTGAGATCTTCGCACGGCCATAGTAAGGAATGAGTTTAGTACTGCTAGAGTACATAAAGGAATGAAACACATAACCAAGAAATACAACCAGCCAAAATATATTTTGTGGTAAATAGAATCATTTGCCAGGGCTGTGCCTTTGTGATAAATGCAAGTTTCATTTGTGTTAATTGTGGCTTCATCGAGTGTGTACTCGAACCAGCGAGGAACGTTGTAAAGTACACACACCACTGAAGTAATAAGAATTACGACACGTGCTCTTGGAATATTGCACATCCTCGCTGCCCGAAGTGGATGACACACTGCAATGTAACGTTCTACGGTAAACGACACAGTTAGCCAGACTGTGGCGGTTTGGGCACACAAGGCGACTGGGTATGCGTATACGACGACGTAGGGGAATGCACGTTGCTTGAAGGTGGTGGACAGTTCAGGAAGGGGAACGAGGAGGAGTGAGATTAGAAGCACTATTGTATCCCAGATGGCCAGGGCACTGAGAAAACAGTTTGTAGATGTTTTCATTGTACGACGTGTCAGGACGATCATTGCCAACAAGTTACCCACAACTCCCATAGCAATGACCACGCCTGTGCTGATGCCATTAAGATAGTAATCCAAATCATTTGCACTCTCGCTTTTGAGCCACATGCAGAGATGTTCAATATTTGAGCCAGGAGGAGCGACAGCGTCTTCGTTGATGGTTGTATTTGTGACATTGGGTGATGCAGATGTCAGGTCAGACGCAGTTGTACCGCTGTCATCATAATTTGTTGGCCAAAGGGAATTGGTCAAATTGACGAGAAGGATCACTTCTTCTGAATTAGCCATTTTGACAATATATTATTGGTCGAGTCAATTTAGTTGACATGCAGGATTATCCATTGGTGTTGAATCTGAACAATGGTTAGCATTTGCCGAGGAAGTCATAGAGGAGTCGAATAATCTAAATCACACCTCACGTATGGTATATCATTTCCATGTGAATTAAATGCGGACAAATTTGTACCTCAAGTGCAGTTGAAATTCATAAACACTTCTTGTGTGGATGGTCCACTATATTGCTCAGGGATAACTGTGGAAGATAAAGCAAAAAATAAAACAATTTATTGGATTAAAACTATCAAAATATTGAGAAAGAGAAAGATTACGCTAATATTTTGGAATGATGTTACTTCTCAAATGTACGATAGGATTTCAAAGATGCCAGTAATTTCAGCTACTCGTAATTATGACAGTTAAACTAAAACATATCAACAAATCTTCAAAGAACCCCAAAGTGAGGGGATATACTCGACAGAAGACCTCGACCAGGCACGGGGGCATAAGGAAACCTATTTACTACTACTACTACTACTACTACTACTACTACTACTACTACTACTACTACTACTACTACTACTACACTATATACTACTACATACTACACTCACAACACTACTACTACTACTACTACTACTACTCTACTACATACTACTACTACTACTATACTACTACTACTATACTACTACTACTACTACTACTACTACTTACTACTACTACTACTACACTACTACTACTACTACTACTACTACTACTACTACTACTACTACTACTACTTCTATGACTACTGATACTGCTACTGAAGAAATGTGTCTTCTAAATAAAAATAAAACTATGTGCCAATGTCATCTTGCTCATCAGAGTATTTATCGTATGCTACAAAAAGTCCCACTGTATAAAAGAACCACTGTTCCCCACCCGATTAGACAAAGCAACTAAATTTTAGCTTCTTTCTTTAGGAGATTCTTTCGTTCACTATTATTATTATTTTCCATGTAATACAAAATATTATATGACCTGTTATATTAGAAAAGCAGTACTTCTAGTAGTAAACGTGAGCTTTTCTTTGGTGCATATTCCTCTAAATGTTCTTAAAGCACTTTAAAGGGGATCCCAAGCCAACAACTACACTTAACATGAATGACAAAACATGACGTTTGTAGGTGGCCCTACAATTTCCGGTCAGGTACTCATGTTACAAATGAGTACATTAAGAGCCATCTCATTATGGTATGGCCACTGTGGAACTCGAAATTGGGATCTACTTATCGGAAGCTGAGTGTCATACCACAAATCCACGCAGTAATTGGATTCAATAGTCTGATGTCACGTCGCCAGAACGGCGTCCATCGTGGTTCTATTAAGAAAACGGTAAATTTTTATTCTTCATGCTGACTAGAGTTTTTCATATTCTTTATCAATATGTATAAAAGTCGAAACATGATCAGATTTATAATATTTTTTTCCTTCTGGATACGCTTTTATGCTCGTCGGAGAAATATATCATAAGTGCGTCCGCCATTGTTCCGATAGTTTAGAGCCAGTTACTAAGTTACTATGCTTCATTACGAGGGAGGTGACGTTACGATATTGAAGCGTATTGGTAGTAAATAATAGCTTGGACAGAAAATTGCTTGTTATTGTTTTAGGAACTGGTGATTGGTATTAATACCGATACTGTTGGCTCGCATGCGCTGATGTTGTTCTTTATCATGGATTTTTTTTTGAGGATTAGAGCTTCCAGATTTTTTTTTTTTTTGTATCCACTCAAAATCAGCGAGGCATCCAAGTTTGGTTGCTCATTCCAATAAGAGCTATTGGTATGAATGCTATGTACATAGCATGTGATGGTCTCATGGACCAGACTGATGAAACGAATGTTTTGAACAGGCTGATGTCAATTATCCTGAATTCCTCTGCCCATTACCCCGCTGGGGTGAAGGGACCTCACTTAGGAGCCACCACACTTTAACATAAGTGCCTTTGATTATCATTGCGTGTACTTGAACATGCTACTGATTAAAGATATCTCATTATTTGGAATGTAAACTCCCACAAAATATATTGTTGTATTATCTACAAAGGATCATAACTATCATTGGGGAATAATTGTTGAAAACTGACAATGCTCAGTATTAATATAACGTCTATTCAATCCAAATTTGAGATACATTAAAAATATTGTAGATTTGTAGAGCACAAAATTATTTCTTCTTGGGTAGACGGTATAGATGTATGGATTTAATCAATTTTTTCCGTCCAATGATAACTTTCCATCCGCTTTTGTGTTCGTTTAATGGTTTATTTAGTCGTGTTTCTTGTAGCGCACAATTAGTGGAGTTTATGAATTGGTCTGGAAAAGTCTACGACCGAAATCACTGTATATCACATTCATCATGTCACACACCACGTAGCGTTATCAACGTTTTTATTAATCAATCTATCACGTCTGGTCCTCACAAAGAATAAACTTCGACATCTTAGTCACCATGAATGGATTCATCGGAGCCAACTAAATATTCACGACAATAAATCAGTTCTACCAGTCCTAACTGTCCAACTGACGAATAATTAAGTTTTCCTAATATATCTCATGCAACCACACACACACACACACACACACACACACACACACACACACACACACACTCTCTCTCTCTCTCGCTCTTTCTCTCTCTCTCTCTCTCTCTCTCTCTCATTAGGATATCTACGAGCTGTCCATTTCCAGTCATAAAAGAGAAAAAAAAAGTCAATATCGATTATGAAATTCTACATATTTGGTTAAAATCGCATATTTCAATTAAATCGATTTATCGACAGATGTGACTTGCATTTTATATTAAAAATCCTATAATTCATTTGAATTTAACTTGATAAAAATGGCATTTGTATTTTGTTGAGTTTAGACACGGACATGAGTAAATGCTAGAATAGGATTATCGATCTTTTTTTTTTACAGTTCAATTGGTAAACAAGTCATGATACAGAATAAAATCATAGCTTGATTTATTATTTATTGAATGTTTAGCTTAGTTTCAGTCGAACACTCCTTTCGACTGGATATTATTTATGGGAACTTTTACTTTTGAATATTCTATAATGCTATGACGCAGTGATGACATTTTGTAAATGTTTATCCATTTTCGCATTTAATCGTCATCACATAAACTAACCAATCAAATACGATTCCAATGTCGATAATTCTCGATGTCTCACTCACGTCTCATAAAGGTCATCTGTTTAGCACCAATCATAAACCAGCAGGACTTCGGTGATTTTGTGTTTGATCAACGACTTAGGGAGGGAATCAATTTAGTTAAATCTTTACTGGCCTACACTGTCATAATATCTTCATTTTCAACCAGAAAACATTATCTTCCTTTATCGATAGATTAAGATGAACACCAACTTTTCAATATTTTAAACATGAGTCTGTATGGAATTCTTGGGTTTAATGCCTTTTGACGTATTGGTGTTACGGGATTTTCGGAAGGACTACTGGCAGTGTTTTCTATTCTCTATGTGGCTTTCTTCCTTGTCTTAGATGTGGTGAAACGGTTTTTTCTCGGGTCCCTGGTGGAAGACCTTTGTGAAGGAAATAATCGGATACGAGAGGGTTTATTTGTTTTCTGTGAGTTATGTCAGTTTTTCCCCGCAAATCAGTTCTCTGAGTAACTGAGTAATAGCATTAGGAACCTCTCCAAGTGTCTATGTTTTGGAAAGGACTCCAATTCCACTTATGTATGAGACTTGTTTGATCAATGTTTTGGGGGAAGATTTAAACCTTTTTTAAATATAAAAAATGATATTAATATGTTGTCATGGTATTATTGTTATTAAAGTTGTTAATTTCAACAACATTCTTGCTTCCTGTGAGTCATGCCGTTTTAGCTCCAAACAAAAAATAGTCTAAATTGTCTTAAAGACTTTCATGATGCCAACACGTAACAAATGCCACGCAAGTGATTAATTTGTTTTCGTTTCAAATTATCATTGAAAACAAATTACAGGACACTCTTATTTGACGTATCGCTCGAGTTATCCAGTTTGCACTATTTCTTCTGACAGACTGACGATCGGAGAGATGTACCCCTTCCCTTAGGTGTTAGATAATCGAAGGCAGCTTCCGTTTCATGGTGTTGATTGTCTTTTTTATCCTGGGGATGTATATCAATTGGTGCCGCCGTTGAGTGATTTACGCGCCTGAACGCCAGACTGTGCTTTTCTTATTATTTATTCTTCCTACCGATCATCTAAACCCCAACCCGTCTTCGGCGGCCATCCTTTCCCAATAGAAGTTAGTGATAAATCTTATTTTCCAAATTGCTATTGGATAGGAGTTCCACTAATCATATCATATTCAAGAAACAAAATGGCTTTCTTTAAATTACAATAAAGAAAGAAAATTATTTGTTTTTCCTTAATGATTGATTTTCTCAAGATATCCCTTACCATGTTTATTTTCAAACATATTTAATACAGCTAGTCATATTTTTATGTGAACTGGTGGTATCGCTCTAATTCAATAGTCACTCAGTCTTCAGGAAAAGAATAAGGTCGGGGAAATGTGATGTGGGGAAAATACAAAAAACTAGGACAAAACAACACCAGACATTCCTAGTCAGTAAAACAAAAAATAATTGTTGTTTCAGAAAGATTCATGATTTGCACGTTTTGATGATGATGATGATGATGATGATGATGATGATGAGAAGGAGGAGGAGGAGGAGGAGGAGGAGAAGGAGGGGGAGGAGGTGAATGTTGACGCCAATATCTTCTTCGTCTTCTTCTTCTTCTTCTTCTTCTTCTTCTTCTCACTTCTTCTTCTTCTTCTTCTTCTTCTTTTTCTTCTTCTTCTTCTTCTTCTTCTTCTTCTTCTTCTTCTTCTTCTTCTTCTTCTCCTTCTCTTCTTCCTTCTTCTTCTTCTTCTTCTTCTTCTTCTTCTCTCTTCTTCTTCTTCTTCTTCTTCTTCTTCTCTTCTTCTTTTTTCTTCTTTTCTCCCTCTTTTCTTGTCATTATTATTATTATTATTATTTATTATTATTATTATTATTATTATTATTATTATTATTATTATTATTATTATTATTATTATTATTTATTATTATTATCCTTATTTCTTCTTCTTTAAGACCTATAAAAAATACTTTAAAACCGCTGTCATAATATTCGAGATTTTACACTGTAAAAAATGAAAACAAGTTACGCATCACAAAGTATGAGAATCATCGTATTTCCAAAAAATCTCGTGCTGACACGTAGTTCCGGCTATTGATTATGAGTTCACGTCATACTTGTTTCCGAATAATAGCAATTCGCTTTAACTTTAACTACTATAAACTTACATCTTATTAGCTTGCATTAAATTTTGAACGTATGATTTATTGGATGCAATCGAGATGCATTATGTCGCAATTACCGATATGAAATCTCTAGCTTTAAATCATTTGAAATACTGATTATATACTTAATAGTGTCAAATCCACAATGAATGCTGTTTATATAACTTTGAAAAAATATGTATGCGCGCCGTTTCCCAGAGCATTTAAAGGCTTTTAAACCATAATATAAGCTTTTACACGATACGATACGATAGGAAATCTTTATCGGTGCCACTCTCGTAAAGCTGCGAAAAGAAATCTGCTTGTGTCTATAGCAGATAAGCAATTAAGGAGGACGGCTATGGAATTGGAATTTCACAATCAACCCCGGAGCAGATGAGCTTGGTGAACGTAAACGTACATCCGACAAAGGAATGGACGTCTGATAATTCGGGCTCATGATCATTTCAAGGCTCCTACTTTGGCAACTTCATGTCTCTAATCAGACAACACTACGTATTATTCTGACCATTTATCTAAGGCCCAACTATATTTTAGCGAAAATAAACAAATGAGAAACAGTTTTCAAAACAGAGATGTTTTGACACGAAGTTGGGCGACTTCCCCTATATATCACGGTGAGCGCAATCCACTCGAGCTCATTTAGACCCCAATAAAGGAAAAGATTGAGAGGTGGAACACCAAATTTACTCTCACCGACGAGGCAATAAATGATATAACAAGGAAGGCTGGAAAAAGGCATGCTCCAACCTTCGAAAACTGGAGGAAAATTACATTTCATTGAATAGAGTGATGCCATGGAATCTTTCCATTGTCGTTCCATTTCTCCTTTTCCCCATCCTAGTTATCAGAATGTGATGATTGATGTGTCCAGTATGTCTTTTGTTTGTTGTGTTGTTGGTGTTGTTGTTATTTCTGAACATGTGTACCTATTTGTGGAAACGATGAGTCATAAATTGATGAATTTCTACTTTTGACCAGTCTACATTAAATTTATGTAATTCTCTTTGGTATAAACACAAGCTATTTCCATAAATTTCGCAATCAAAATAATGTTGTTAGCGGGTACTGTTCACTTTCATTTGTATTTTCACCAGTAAGGTGTATTGATAGTTATAAAATGTAGATGTGTGATAGTTAAGGATTGCCATTCGTTCCTTCATATTCAGATACTGTATGTATACATTAAGTTTCAATTAACCGAACATTCTATTTTAACGAATTCCACCAAAATGGATAAGCGGAAATTCATAATTTTGATACTGTAAATCCTCTATGAGTTACGATCCTTACCAGATATCGATTTTAATATAGCTGTTATAAGCGAACTCCTTTCCTATTGTCTTACAATTAATGAAAAAATATTTTTTGATTAAGACAAATTCAGAGGGTCATACAAACTTCTGCAGCTGTGCAGGGACATGAAAAGAGGAAACACGCGCATTATTAAAAATCGAAACTACAAACACTACTACTACACTATACTACTACTATAGCTACTGCGGGCTGCTGCTCTGCTGCGTGTGTGCTACTACTACTAACTACTACTACTACTACTACTACTACTACTATGCTACTACTACTATTACTACTATACTACTACTATATACTACTATACTATACTACTATACACTACAACAGTCTACTACTATACTAGTATAATAAGTAGTAGTAGTAGTAGTAGTAGTAGTAGTAGTAGTAGTAGTAGTAGTAGTAGTAGAAGTAGTAATAGTAGTAGTAGTAGCAAAAATAAGTTGGTAATTATTATTTTCATTAGATTTTCTAAGCATAGAAAAATATTATTTATTCAACTTGAATTTTTTAATTGTAGTAACGTTTGCAACAGTTATGAAAATGCAACATGTTATCATTATGATAATCTAAAATATTTTGCTTCTTTGTTTAAAAAAAAAAAAGAATTCCAAAACCGTATCATGAATTCAATCCTGTAAAATATATTTTATGAACGCTTTATTATTGTTTGCTACATACTAAAAGATCTATTACTACTATTTCATAATTTTAATGATACTTTGTTTTACTGCATTTCAAATGGCTAGAAAACTATTTAATTGTTGAAAAGCGTTATATCATCGGGGCATGAAAAAATAAAATTAACCGTTATGCTTTTTGTGAATGTACAATGGTACTAGTGGGTCAATTAAAATGTCATGCTATTATGCGTTTTGATGATTAACAGTGTGGGGAAAAAAATAACCCAAATTCGACAAATTTATTCGTTTTTCCATTTATCTTTCTTTCACTAATTTTCGAACTAAGATGCATTTTTTTGTTGTTGTTGGCCAAAATCGTTTCTTGAATTGTAAAATATAAATACCAACGTTATTTGATAGAATAATTTTAGAAAATAAAGAATTTGTTGAAAAGAGCAAGACCTGCTGACTCAAATCGAAGAAAACGGCATTTTAACAAAATGGCTGTTTGAAAATGAATGATCCATGATGTGAAACGGATATCAACCTAAAATAGAATTACAAAGGTAATTTTTTTTTAATGATGAATGCGATGAACAGAGGAAAATTTGTATAACTCCGTCCCCTATTAGCTTACCAAAATAGGGCGTCCATATTTATTGTTGTCGGAGCTTACGAAGAACAAAGTGGTCTTTTTTTTTATTGTGGACAAATTGCAGGAATTACGAAATGGATTAAATCTTAAAATACAATGACCCCTCGCTAATAGTAACTTAATGATGAGCATCCCTGGTTGTATTAAATGATGAATCTATTCAATATACCACCAACTTGTTATAACGGTGATGATGATTATGTGATGATGATGTGATGATGATGATGATGATGATGATGAGGAGGAGGAGGAGGAGGAGGAGGAAGAGGAGGACGACGAGGACGACGACGACGACGATGATGATGCTGACGATGATGATGATGATGATAATGATGATGATGATGATGATGATGATGATGATGATGATGATGATGATGATGATGATGATGATGATGATGATGATGATAATAATTTTATAGTAAAGGATGTAAAATCACGTGGGCCTAAAACAAGGAACGCCAACGGATTTTATTCAAGACATCGAGAAGTTGAGTTTTGAAATATAATGTATTTTAAAAGGTGTTCGTGAGCATATTATGCAATGATGAAATATTATTTTAGGTTTTAGAATATTTTCATTGACATATGTTTTCGTAACACTAAGAGGGATGCTGTGTGTTCCAATTTTTTGTTTTAACAAACCAAATACCGGAATTGTAGAAACGAAACGCAATTTAAAGTTAAAAGAGCACGTTGAACATAGCTATAACCCCTGCCCACACCCTTCCCCTCTCACATTAGAGAATCTTCAGTTATCACCTTAATATAGATAGAACGAAGTTGACGTCACTCTAGTCTTTATTATTGCTTTTTGCCATCCGCGATTATGAGTAATTCTCAATAAACTGTATTAAGCATATTTATAAACGTTCAAGGTTTACACATAGTTTTGTGTGTTGGTCCGTTATACTTCCGGATGGCAATGTTGTCAGATTGTTAGCCGAGCGCATACTATATATAGATAGAATGAAGAGTACGTCACTTGGGTCTTTGTTATTGTTTTTGTGCCATCCACGTTTATGAGTATTCTCACGAAACTGTATTAACCCCGTGGTATTCGTGTATTTCATGTATTCAATTAATCTCTACTCCAGATCGTAATCAGTGCATACATTTACGGAATATGAACACTCTACCACCGTGTTGCACAATTAATAACCTGTAACGAAAATTGTGATAATCACGGCGATTTTTCAATATCTTACTTACTTACTTAAATCTCTACGGGCATTGATGCACATAGGGCCTCCGCCAGACATCTCCAATTTTTGAAGTCGGCTGGTTATTTTGCCGTGGCAGTATTCTATTTCTTAGTCCATGGTCCTTCGCCTGGTTTCTTTGGGTCTCCCCCGCTTTCTTTTCCATTACAGGAAGTGACCCTTTTTCAATTCTGGTCACATGACCCAACCAACGCCATCTTCTTTTTATTTGCCTTTCAATGCTAGTGCAGTTAGCTTTCTTCCACTTTTTTTAAAATTTTATGTTCAATGTCTACGAGTTGATATTGGATCTTCCAGAAATTGCATTGGATTTTACAATTCCTTCGTCACTCTATAGTGACATCAATAAATAAGGAAGGTCTCTCACGTTTGACAAATGTGTCAAACTTGTTTTAACATAATACTGTTCTTCATTACGATGCCAAACCGTGTTGCAATCGTTCAAAAAGTCCAGGCGGCGCTTGCTCATGAAATTTAACTGTAGGAGGAAACATTCTCTTTTTTTTGTCGCGAAGTGAATGTCTGTCTGCTTTTCCGATATGTATAACAATTCTAATAAATATTTATTTGTTGCAGTCTCCTACATTCTTCTATGTATTGTCTAAGTAACTCAATCGACCAATTACCGCATTATTTTGTCGATTGTTAATTGCTTATAAAATGCAATTATAGCATTCATTCTCGCTCATCTTTTACCTTATAACCGTAGCTATAACCCCTGCCCGCACCCTTCCCCTCCCACATAATAATTATAGCATTCATTCTCGCTCATCTTTTACCTTATAACCGTAGCTATAACCCCTGCCCGCACCCTTCCCCTCCCACATAAAAGAATCTTCAGTTATCATCTGAATATAGATAGAACGAAGTTAAAAATAAGCTTCGGTTATCACCTTTAATATAGATAGAACGAAGTTGACGTCACTCTGGTCTTTATTATTGCTTTTTTGCCATCCGCGATTATGAGTATTTCTCACTAAACTGTATTAAGTAGATTATAATCGTTCAAGGTTTACACATAGTTTTGTGTGTTGGTCCGTTATACTTCCGGATAGCAATGTTGTCAGCTTGTGAGCCGAACGCAACTATCTATAGATGGAATGAAGATTACGTCACTCGGGTCTTTGTTATTGTTTTTTGCCATCCACGTTTATGAGTATTCTCACGAAACTGTATTAACCAGACTATAAACGACAGATTACAGATAGTTTTGTGTGTTGGTCCGTTATATTTCCGGATGGCGATGTTATGAGTTCCTTAGCCAAGCGCACACTATCTATTGTATAACATAATAAGGATTTATATCAGTTCCGAGCACTGGCAGAGGCACGTTTCAAGCACTAAGTATCTGCATTGCTAAGATATAGCTTTGTTTTATGGTCCTTGCTAACCAGAATCCGATTATCATCAATGAAGATATACTCATAACGCACTTGCCAATGCATTACTTATCCGCATTTTCGTTATCGCTATTATGTATTCCCTATTGACAGGAATTTCATAACTCAATGCTGGTTCAAGCATTTTGTATACCCCGAATCGTAAAGAATTCTTTCTTTTTGTTGCGAAAAGTTATTTATTGCCTCTTATCTTGTATTGATATATAAAAAAATATAGCAGCCAAAAAAAAAAAAAAATCCCAAATAACATACAACAATAAAAGACATACGAAAAAAAACCCAGCAACAAAATAAATACCCCCCCCCCCCCAAAAAAAAAAACAACAAACAAACCCCAAAACAAACAAAAACAATAGGAAACAGCCCCCTAAAAACTCCGGCAAAACTTAAAAGTTAAAACATAAAAAAATAACATAAAAATGAAAACAATATCAAAACAATTGACAGAAAAATAAAATTACAATCAAGCGGCAATAGTGGAATGCTGTCGTTTTGGAACTCCAAAATAATGATTCTGAATATTGTCATGTCGTAAGTATTCGGATGATGGATGCTACCGGATTTCTCAATTTACAGAGCAGTCGACTGACAAGTTAAAGACATTAGTGTCTTCGGTTTAGTCGAGGTTAAAAAAAACCTTTTCCTTTTTTATTTCGGGCTTTAAAAAAAACAACAACTTTTTGTTTACAACGACAGTGCTTGGGTAACGATGATCTTTAAGAGAGTACATTGTGGGAACATAGTGACACATTTAAACGGTTAACAAACTGTTATTCGTCGACATTTTGGTCTACAGAATCTGGAATAAACTCTAGCTCTATGACATAATCATGTTACATTAATCTTGTTTTTTTTGGGGGGTTTTTTTTTGTTTGTTTTCCCATTGAACCATAAACTTAGTCCCCATTGAATACATTGCAATTCTGTGCTGTGCCCCTGGGTCATCGTGCCCTCTCTTTTCACGATAAAAGACTAAAGATTATATATTATCCCGTTCTTCTGTAAGAGGGAACATATTTTACGTTTCTTTTTCCAGCTTTAACCCTCTGCTTACCAAGAACTGGAAAACGCCACTTTTTGCAATACAACCAGCACTTTTAAAAATTATTATTGAAATCTATTTTACGAATCAAAATATCGGAAGATAAATCTTTGTTATAACTCTCAGGACTCCACATCATGTTATAACGATATTTTTTTTCTGTATAACATTATATAGATATTATGTTTTGTTCTTGTTGCGTTTGAGATTTAGCAAAATAATCTATTTTTGTAGTAGACGGAAATTACTTTTTCTGACAAATTATGGCTGGTAAGGAGAGAGTTAATACACGTATCAAATCCAGGCTTGTCCTGTTCCTTTCACATCTAATCTGGATGGAAGAAAGTTTCGTTGGCTTGCTCTTTACGCGTATTTAACTATCGTGACATAAATTGAACGGGGATGCCACGTTTTTGGCATTTGGACTATAATAAACATTGATTTTTACAGGCAAGAATTTTGTTATAATTTTACAAATTAAAAGTTACAAATTATAACGATGGTGATGTTGATGATGATGGTGATGATGATGATGATGATGATGATGATGATGATGATGATGGTGATGATGATGATAATAATAATGAATTCATCAAAACAGGATATAGGTATTGCACTTACAGCGGACATAAATATTGCTGAGTCTAGAATGTTTTTCATGAATTCTGAAAGGATGACGTGGTATCCTTTTCCCTGATTTGCTCGGACAAGGTACGCGTATTTCACAGTTTGGGACGAGACGATTCAAAATATCGATCGCCAGATTGATTGGGTTTGGATGGGTGTGGCGTTCGCTAGATTTGACCATTTTGTTGGACTAAGATCTCATATTAAATTAATTGTATGAAGATGCCACCGTGTCTTCTGCTTACGGCCGTCTTAAATTCATTCTATGTTTACCATTAATATGGATAGAGATTAGAATGTATTTAAGGTGCATTGAGCAAATGTCATGGTGGAATCTTTATTAATATTTTTTTTATTCAAAAACACTTTGTACTACCTGATTAAAATATTCGCCAACAGTTGCCAAATAAAAACCCCCAAACAAAAAGATAAACAAAAAAAAAAAAAAAAAAAGAAAAAAACCCCAACAAAAAACCCCCGAAAACCAAATTTAAGACCCGTGTGAACCAGATGTCAAAAAACTGTTTTCAACGTTAAATTAATCAGGAATTTTATATTTTAATGTCATTTTAATAAACTCAATAAACATAAACATTAGGCAAATTAATTTCATACTTTTGACTATGAAGTCAGTTTAAATCATTTGAATTATACGCGATATAATAATACGGCCTTGATACAAAGGATCACATAAAATACTTCAAAACTTATCTTTCGTGTGTTGATAAATAATGAACTCTTTAATAACAATCCTTTATGTTAATGTTTGTTTTATACAGATATTAAAACCTATTATGTTCTGAGTGAAACACTCAAAATCATTCTGATATGAACTAAATGTATGTATATGGCTTGTCTCATATCGTTTTCATTTTTCTAAGCATGTAAACAGGACAATAGTTCTCCAAAAGCAAATTTTCCTTCTCTATCTATCTATCTATCTATCCATCCAGCCATCCATCCATCCATCCATCTATTTATCTATCTATTTATCTATCTATCTATCTATCTATCTATCTATCTATCTATCTATCTATCTATCTATCTATCTATCTATCTATCTATCTATCTATCTATCTATCTATCTATCTATTTATTCACTGCTTGTTCTATTCTCTCCCCCTCTCTCTTTCTCTTCTCACTTTCTCTTTTTTCTCTTTCATAAACACAAGTGAGGTGGTCATAATAGACCTAATCATTCCATCTTGCTTTGGTTAATTTAGTAGTTATGGAAGCAATCACCAAAGAGACGTATATTTATCATTACATTTTAGTACAAGTAATAAGACTATAATGGGTTTTCTGATAATACTCAAGGGCGCTGTTGATTGTACGGTTCATGCTTTTTTTTTCATTTTACACCTTTTAACATTCTTAAATCTTACAAAGTACAGCGTGGCCTTTTTCTCGTGTATCCATAAAACTTTCTCCAATACATGTGAGCCTTTATGATAGCCGGTAAATTTTATATGCCATTTTTTTTTGTGCGTCTGTGTATGGGTGCTGTATGTATATTTGTGAGTAAAAGTATTGTGTGTTGGAAAAGAGAGAGAGAGAGAGAGAGAGAGAGAGAGAGAGAGAGAGAGAGAGAGAGAGAGTGTGTGTGTGTGTGTGTGAGAGAGAGAGTGTGTGTGTGTGTGTGTGTGAGAGAGAGAGAGAGAGAGAGAGAGAGAGAGAGAGAGAGAGAGAGATGTGGATGGATACATAATTAGAGAGGAATAATTTTCTTACGGGAAATAAATATTCTTTACATAGTAGTAAAGTAAAGAAGTTTCGAAACTTCTCTACTTTAACTTTAACATGTAAAGAGTATTTAATTCCCCCCTTTTTAAAATACGTTTTTGGCGATGTGTCCAACTCAATATTTTCTTCTAAAATATGGTGGTCATATTGGATTATTTGCGGCCCTATCTGATTTTTCTTTTAACCTAGACCCTCTATTGAAAACCTATTTTTGGACATACATAATACATGACGGGTTTCGTGCTTCTATCACAATATCGTTGGCTGGCTTCGGTCCCAGGAAAACACCCACTTCCGTTCGAGTCGGGAAAACCAAATTTTGCAGGAGATGAATTATAACAACAACAACAACAAAATACCCCCCCCCCCCCCCCAAAAAAAAAAAAAAAAAAATAAAAAAAAATAAAATAAAAATAAAAATAAAAAAAAAATTTTAAAAAAATAAATAAATAAATAAATAAATAAATAAAATAAAATAAAATAAATAAAAAGGCCCAACAAACAAAGAAAAAGACAACAAACAAAATAAATTTTAGAAATCAAGCAAACACAAAAACATTTAGTATTAGACGTCTATAGAAGAATCGTGACAAAATTTATGTCGCGTGTTTTGTCTTTTCATTCCCAGTTAAGCAACGACGCAAAAACAACAAGCAAACAACTAACAAAGGACAAAATATAATTAAAGAATCTTGTGGTGGATGAAACAACGGAAATAATTTCGTTGCCCCAACAAAATCTAGCTCGATGAACTTAAATCAAATTAATGTAATTATTGTTAAAAATTAAAAGGGTCACTAAATATGGTCCTCTTTGATTTTATAAATAAAGATATGAAGTTTTGGATCACTATTGAATAAGCATGTCTTCGAGAAACGCCAACTCCTATTTGGATTTTACAAGGCGATAACAAGGTAAGTTGAACCAATTTCAATTAGTTCTTTTTAGTTTTAATGACCCGGCTTATAACATTTGTGAGTAGATTCCATAAACATCAATAACACGGATGTTTTTTACATTACACATATTTATGACTTACCGCCTCAAATGGGTTTTATGTTGGATTGATTCATATCCTAAAATTTTAATGGATTGTAAAAAATACAACGCTCGTGCAAAGTTTATATCATGTATAATTGAGGACACTTGAAATAGATGTTTAAAGTACAAAAAAAAAAACAAACAAACGAAAAAAACAACAAAAACAAAAACAGAAACAAAATAAAAACAAAACAAACAACAAAAACAAAAAACAAAAACAAAATCAAAAAAAAAAAAAACAAAAACAAAAAAAAAAAAAAAAAAATCCCCGGAAATCTCTCGTGTCCAGTCATTTCGACTTTAAACCACTTTTTGGTGTCTGGTTCCATTTGTCTTGATGTCTTTTTAAGACGAGAGGTCACATTTGTCAAAGTATTATAATATTCTTTTTCCCGAGCAAATGTAACAATTTTCCAAATCAATTTTAACATTTCCAGACCAATTACAGCAGTTTCCAGACCAAATTCAACGTTCCAATCCAAATTCGGCACTATAGTAAATATGACGTAAGTCCAATCCAAATTCAAACATTGTCCAGTCGAAATTCGACAAGAAAAATAAATTCGGCATAGCCAAATAAAACCTCGGCACTTTGAAAACAAAACAGAGTATGGATTGATAGCAAAACAGAGTTTGGAAAATTGATCTTATGAGCGAAGCGATTTTGTTTTCAAAGGGACGTTGCTCTTATTAGATAAAAAGTAACGTTGCTATAGGAATCATGGAAAACATTAAATCCGATCAGTCGTTATTTATCTCATCAAAACATCAACAATGCCTTGACAGAGTTCTAAAAAACATAGAGATGAAGACAAGATAAGGTTGCAGAGATGCTTTGATCGCGGCGAAGATTATGTTCTTCTTGCAGAACAACTGGGAATAAAGCGATCAACCTCTTATTCCGTTGTTAGGAGGGGATTATATGACTGTGTTGTCAGCCGCCCAAAAGGAAAGCAGACCTCTAAAGTCATTGAAGAGATGATGGAAATGGTAATAGGATTCAATAGTCTGATGTCACGTCCGCCCAGCGACGAGCAGCTTGGTACTTTTTTTTTTCTTCATGATGGCTAAAATAAGTTAAAACATGATCAGATTTATAATGTTTTTATCCTCTGTTACACTTTATGCTCGTCGGAGAATTATTTCACATAAGGGCGTCCGACATTGTTCCGATAGTTTAAAACCAGTTACTAAGTTACTATGTGTTATTCCATAGAAGTGACGTCACGACTGTTGAACCCTATTGACATTGCGGAAAGAAATTCTAATGCAACATTTAATTTCATCAAATCACAACTTAGATTAATCTTACCAGATGCACGGCATATTTCGAAGTCAACTACTAAACAATTCGCTAAGCGTGACAATACAAACTGAGAGATGCTGAAAGTTAGAAGCAGCGATTGACAGAAAGCGGCAAGATTCAACTACTCCAAAATGCGCCAGAGATGAGTCATTGCGTATGGGTATGAAAGATATATATATATATATATATATATATATATATATATATATATATATATATATATATATATATAGAGAGAGAGAGAGAGAGAGAGAGAGACAGAGAGAGAGAGAGAAAGAAAGAGAGAGAGAGAGAGAGAGAGAGAGAGAGAGAGAGAGAGAGAGAGACAGAGAGAGACAGAGAGAGAGAGAGAAAGAAAGAGAGAGAGAGAGAGAGAGAGAGAGAGAGAGAGAGACAGAGAGAGAGAGAGAGAGAGAGAGAGAGAGAGAGAGAGAGAGAGAGAGAGAGAGAGAGAGAGTGTGGTGTAAAATGTTTCAAAATGCACTTTTGATTTGTTTATTTTGAACGTGTTGAAAATTAATTTGGCGTTTGCCGATTTTGAATTCGCAAATTTGAATTGGGTTGTTGAATTTGGACTTGGACAACGTATGAATTTGGCGGCCATTGTCGGTAGTATTAGACGTAATGCCAACTTAGTCAACTACAAACAGGAAATAGAAAATGTCTCAGTGCGGTGTGATGACCATTTTCTAAAACTAAACGTCACCAAAACAAAAGAAATGATATGTCTATGACTTTAGGAAAAAGGAACGATGTGTCAGTAATGATGCAGTAAATATTTTTTAAAAAACGAAACTGTAGAAATTGTGCAGAAATACAAATACCTGGGTGTCGTGTTTCATGAAAAGTTAAGTTGGGGCGAACAGACACGGAAAGTCATAATATATGATTGTATTAAGAGGATGGACCACCTGCGACAATTACATATCTTTAACATAGGAAAGACATTTCTGTCATTATTTTTCGAATCAACAGTTTTAAGTATAAAAGTTTCTGCCTCCCTGCATTGGGCTGTAACCTTAGAAAAAGTGATGTTGTTAAAATTAATAGTCCTCAAATTTGGAAAGAAAGTTACGGGAAACAAAAATATATGAGTTTGAAACCATGTTAAAAACCCTGTATTATAACAAATTAAAAAAGATATTAAGAGATGAAAGTTATACTCTGTACCCACAAATCAAATGGAGCGATAGCCGCTATAGTTTAATGCACTTAAAAGCAAACAATGAGCTATAACAAATCATTCTTACTCGCGGCAATTAGGAATTATCAAATGTAATTTATTTTGCGTGCGGCTATGTGGTCTAGTGGTATGACACTCTTTTGAATCGGAAGGTCCTGAGTTCGAGCCTCACTCGGCGTACAGTTTGAGTCCTTGGATAAGGCTCTTTACTCACATTCTCTCATCGTACTCAGGTGTAAAATGAGTACCTGGTCGTTAACAGCGTTGTCTCTGTCCGAAAAATATGTAATATCGCCTAATTGGTGTCATGCCTCGCCCTACATGTTAAGTGATGGTGTTGGTCAGAGACCCCCTGTAAAGAGCTTTGAGTGGATATTGCTCTATATAAATGCTCAATTTAAATTTAGTTACGTAGTCTAATGCTTCTTTATATTTTCTGTATATTTCTGACATCTATTAATATAAGAGAATGTAAATATAAGAGCGAGTATGATA
>NC_088361.1:2501886-2506886 GCF_034508935.2 Berghia stephanieae | reverse complement strand
TGGAGTCAAACAAACTGCTCCCCTCCAAAAAAAAAAAAAAAAAGCGGTCATTGTCGCTGATTTGTTTACATGAAACAAACAGGCAAGAAGAAAACACAAAAGCATGAATTGTGTAAAACCTACTTGAAAACATCTTTTAAAAAAATAGAAGAAAACACAAAACACACACACTTACACATACACACACACACAAACGAGGAACACTGTTCCGAATAAGTGCTCCATTACAGCCTTTGCAAAAGTTCTACGACACGTTTAAAACACTTATCTTTCTTAATGACTTAACTAATTCTATTTAAATACGCATTCTACGGAAAGAAAACATACATTATTTTCCCCCCATATAATAGAGATAACATGAAACCGGGTTAATTATGTACGATGCCGACCATCTTGCTTCCTCCCAAAACCGTACACAGTTATTATTATTTTTTTTAAAAATGATAATAATTCTTTATTCAAATCGTTTCCTTGTAAATCATTTTCTGCTGAAATAGCATCTTTCAAAACATTACACTAAATGTGAACTATATAATTACTTAAGTTTTGTTTTATGAATAGGAAATAAAGTGTACTGAATTTATTTTTGCAATCTTTGGAACTTTGATTAAGGGGCGGTTTGGGTCTAATTATTAGGAAAATCCTTCGAAAAATTGATTTTGAGATTTTGGTGGAAATTGATATTTTATTACCCTAGAAATAATATAATCGAAGTCCAAATTCTCAAAGTAGACTATAAAGGCATGAAAAACACAGTCGAAAATGGTACAGATAGTAAGAAAAGTGTGAAAAACGGGAAGCTATTTTGATATTTTCTCAAAATGTCATATTTCTAAGGGTATGGGATACTGTGTCAAACGTTTCTCTGAATCTATTCAATGAAATTGTCTGAAAATTTCCACAGTTATCACAGAGATAATGTATTGTGTCACCATAGAGAGATTTTTTTGATAAGATATGTGAATTTTGAATTATAATCCTAATTCTGAATTTTTAACATCAATTTTTTCATAACATTTTGATTCTCAACTTTGTAATGTTTTAATAAAAATTCCATAAGCTAAAGCCGTAAAAGCTCTCTATGGTGACACACTATAGTACAATGTTGACAAGAGGGAAGAATATGGAGGTCATTCCTTCATTAGTTTTTGTGGAACGTTTGCCACAAGATTGTTATATTTTTTGATATCAGACCCCCAAATTAGGTCGCAAAATGGGTATCGACACAGATAAATAAAATTTTTCACCATAAATGTTGTTTTTTAACCTATAATGACGATACAGAATGATTAAAACCGCCCAATATTGGTAATTAAAATTTTTTTGAAAAGACCCAAACCGCCCCTTAAAGTTGGTTTTTTAAAATATATTCTAGACCTGTGGTAGATAGTTTAACCTATTCATATCATGTTATGCGTGTAAGTAAAATACTAATTGATTATATCCGCCAAAGCCAATCGTATTCAACAAACAAAACTTTGTGTGTAATCTTAAACGTTTATTTTAAAAGCAAATAGAACGCACAGTAGGTCCCAAGCCAACAGTCACACTTAACGTGTAAGACGAGACATGACCCCTGTTAGGCGATAGTACATTTTATTTTCCGACAGAGACAACACTGTTAACGGCTAGGTACTCATTTTACACCGAATACGGCGAGAGAATGTTAATAAAGAGACTTTTTGAGGGACACAACTATGCACCGCTCTCAGCGGGGCAGGGATCGAAACCTGGACCCTCGGTCCGAAGGCGAGTGTCATACCACAAGACCACATAGCTGCATATTATTCGTTACTTATTTGAATTGGTGAGAACGTTTTACCACTCTCGTGGTCTAAAACAAAAAGTCGATTGACACCAATCTCATTCATTTAATAGCAAGCTTAAATATGAAATATCACGTCAAATGTGACATGATTAATTCAAATGTAGATATGGGTCGCAATTCATTCGCAAATTTTGTATTTGAAATTGCTAGGCTAAGTTTTAATTCGCATTGTTCTCTTTGACGTAGGAAGGTAGTTAGGCAGGTACGTAGGTAGGTAGGTAGCTATATGGATAGAGAGACAGATAGATAGAGAGTGATAGAAAGAGAAAGAAAGAAAGAGAGAGAGAGTGAGTGAGAGAGAGAGAGAGAGAGAGAGAGAGAGAGAGAGAGAGAGAAGAAAGAGAGAGAGAGAAAGAGAGAGAAGAGAGAGAGAGAGAGAGAGAGAGAGAGAGAGAGAGAGAGAGAGAGAGAGAGAGAGAGAGAGAGTAAAATCCATAAAATAGAACAGCTAAAGGAAAACAAATCAAACTAAATTTATTTCTTTATCTGAATAAATTTCGCTTTCTTTCACTCTTAGCAGCTTATCTTCTTTTCCTCGCTACTACAAATAAATATTAACGTTTTGATAATTTTAAGCCAAAGTTAAGCCGATTTTAATAAATAAAAAACGATGATTTGGGTAAATATGAATGGGTAAATAATACTGGACAAAGTGAATCATTACCAGAGCTACTTTATAGCGCAAAGGGTGTTCATCGTGATCTATTTCAGTTTAGCGGACTTGTTTGAGAATGAAAATGGATTTGAAAAAATGTGTATAAGACAAGAAATACAAGAAACCTTTTATCCCTAAAGAACAGCCTTAATTATTTTGGGGATGGAGGGTGGGGGTACTTTTTCTTTTATTTCATTTTTGCATTGGCTAGCGCCGTATCAAACATACATTTCCATTTATTTCTTCTCCCCAAATTATCACGATGAATAAAGCTAAATGTTCAATTTGCTAGACTACACTCCCTCAAGAAAGCAGAGGACAGAGATGTATCCCTTCAACGTAGGCGATCGAAGTTTTTAAACTAATTGTGTTGACCATGGCTAATACAGGGAAAGGGAATAATATTGTCAAGAAACCATATAATAATATCCATCCGATGGGAACGGAATTTATTTTCGAAAATAAGTTTGTGGGAACGATTATTAAAAAAAGAAAATTAAAAATAGCAACCTCATTGACGGTTATTATTGAGAAAATGCATGGATGGCATCAGGCTGTTTACGCTCATCATCTACATGCTAGGTAAAACCTTTTAACTTTGGGAATTTTAATAATATTTTCGTTTTGTATCTCTTCGTATATATATATATATATATATATATATATATATATATATATATATATATATATATATATATATATATTATATTCCACGTCCTGCTTTTTGCACTTTTAAAAACTGTTTTCTTTCCTCAATTTATTCTCTGCAATATTTTCTATTTCATTAACTCACATACCGGAATACTCAGCCACTCTATTAGTTTCATTACCTCACAGTTTTTCTATTTCATTATTGCTTGCATTGCAAATGCTCTCTTCATAATCTTAAGTATGATTGACGGTCAACTCCCTGAGGTGCCCTTAATCAGCCTTATATTGTTATGTCATATATATATATATATATATATATATATATATATATATATATATATATATATCCGTACCACCTGTACCCTCAGGCATCTGGATTATTTGTCTGGACTGGGTTAAATTATGACTAAAAGCCCTGCATATCTTAAGTTCATATAATATGTCTTCGTGACATTACTGCAATGTTATTACATAGGCATGGCTAAAAAGTCTTGACGCCTATCGGATATTTCCCCATTGTATTATACGCACCAGCATACACTGCACATCAAAATGTGCGCAATTTATTCTTCCATTCGATCTGCATCACCAACTTTTGTGTAACTGCTATTTCTTGTTTTTAAATTAACTTATTTGAAAGAACCCCTATTCCAACATGTCGGTCAAAGGAATCACTTCAAAGGAATTATTCATTAAACATCGGGCTGTAATTGATTTCCTTACTGCAGAGGGATGTGCACCCGTAAACATTCATGAACGGCTGAAACTTATTTATGGTGACTCGTGTGTTGGCATTCGAATAGTTCAATGGTGGGATAAGTGTTTTGCTGGAACTGATGCTGTTTCCACCAACATTAATTAGTGACCAGACTCGGAGTGGTCGTCCACAAACTGCATCGACTGAAGCAAATCAACAAAAATTGACGAACATATCCGAGCCAATCGCAGATAATATAATCAGGCACTTTGCAAAGGCTTGGAATTTCATATTGGACGAGGTGGATATGTTGTTCGAGAAATCCTGGGTTACAGAAAGATATGTGCCCATAGGATAGTGAGAATACCAAATTAAAAAATTAGGGAGCAGACACTTGTGTAAGATGTGTGGGGATAATTAAACGTGTGGCGAGGTGCTGGCGGAGGTGACTTGAAGGTGTCTAAGCGTGTCTCTTGAATTCCTCTTTGACGCGATGAAACAACTGGTGCTTCATTGACTATGGTGAAACCCATAGGTTTTGAAAATATCACAGCTGTCAAGACCTTTCATTCTACCCTTGTATATTGATATTAGTGATCATTGGCCAAAATGCTTTGAAAATTCCAAACGTACAAAGACCGTTTGTTTGTTATGAAATATTGAGATTGAAATCTAAACCTGATAGACTTTTTTCCACTTTGATCCGTCGTAAATGTTTAGATATCCTTCCACCTGCTCTGATTAAATTAAATATAGACTGATATTGACATAATATGTGTGATAAAAAGAGATGCGGTCCCGAAGAGACCACACAGGGTTCTGAGGTGACCACACACACACACACACACACACACACACACACATATATATATATATATATATATATATATTATACACACTCACACACACACACACACACACACACCCCTCACACACATACAGACATACACGCTCACGCGCACACAACAAATAGACAACAAACAAAAAAAAAATACACATAACAAAACACAAGAAAGAACAGAACAGAAATAAGACAAAACAGAAGAAAAATTAAGCAAATCGGAACAAGAAGAATAAAACTAACAGAACAATAGTAAAAACAATTAGGAACCAAAATAACAAACAAACAACAGACCCCCCCCCCCCCCCCTACATCTAAAACAAAACAA
>NC_088361.1:2491886-2496886 GCF_034508935.2 Berghia stephanieae | reverse complement strand
CACCATAGTGGGCTTATGGGATTAATTCTTTACAATGTGAGCTAGGTTTTTTAGTGTTAGTTATAGTATGGATCTCTCTTTAATTTTTTGATGTGTATCTACGCTATCATAAGTAAAGATTAGATAGTGATAAAATCATGAGGTATAAAACTTACAGCTCTTTAACAAGCTGATGTAATAATCTATGTTATCGTAAGCCTAGTGATCTAAAAATAAATGTGGGCCATATGAAACAGCATATCACTCGACTCCTTCGAATAACACATGTGTTCTCGTTTTTGTCTTGTTTTTCCTTATGTGTATGTGCACGTTTTAAATTTTTAAATTTATTTATTTCAAGATGGGATTCCTGACCTCCCATAGTGGGCAGGGAAGTACTTACTGTGTCTTCTATCCCTCTATATCTATTTTCCAACATGATGCCTGTCTTTGTCTTGAAATGAGATTACTTGGTTTTATCCTGGCCCTGGCCAGTAACCCTATGTGGGTGGGAAACAATCAAATGTATAGTTAGAGTTTTGGGAGATGATATTTTATGTCTTGTAAAGCATCTCTGTGTTATGCACTGTATTATGTTTTGTTTACAAATTATTTATGATTTGTAAACATTTGAGTGTATTCCTCTTAGTTGGGACCTATGCTTGTGTCTAGATGAGACTGTTAGGTGATCTCAAATTAAATACTTTGATAATGTGCTCTTGGAATCTACTTCTGTTTCCTAATTTAACCAATTCCGCTTCGTCTTACCTATTCTTTGGTGCTTTAATTGTAATTCTAGAACTTTTTACTATCCCGTTATCTTCCTTTTTACTGGTGCTTATATGATCTTAATGTGTTGCGAGCGCTGTAAAACCATTAAAAACAAAGAAACAATTTATTTATTTGTTAATAATTAATTTATTTAGTTATGTATTTATTCATTCATTTATTTGTTCAGTGATGACATTTCATTTCAATAATCTTTAGTCAGCAATCGAAATGTACTCGAGAGTAAATTATTATTATGGTCGATATTTTACACATCACTATATCCATCTGACCTACAAATAATTCTTCATGAATACGAGAGATGGCGATTTTGATCAACGTATTAGATGTAAAAATATGCTCATTTTCTAAAACCATCAAATCTTAACATGTGCAGCACTTACTATCAATAACCTGTATTAACGCTCTCCTTACAGACCATTAATAATTTTCAGTATTTTCCCAAAATGGCATCTTACCCAGCAGAAAAATTGATTTTTTAAAACTCAAATAAACTCTCTACAAAACAACGTTATGTTCTTATTAATTAAACATTCTTCAATGTTTGTGATGTTACAAAATAAATCTTAATAAGAAAAAAATGTATATTGTGTCGTAACAAATGTGACGATTTTGCTGTAGGTGGTAAGGAGAGGGTTAAGGATACCCAGTGACCTCTGCTTTCGTCATTTCAGACTTGGCATATTATGATCTTTGTTTAAATAGGTTTCCTTATGACCAAGGGAAACCAAAAAAAAAAAAAAGAAAAGGTTTTATCGAATCTTTAGTGGAAGTTAGGAATACTATGAATGAAAAGGTGCAAGTTAAGGAGTTGAGTATCCCAGTCTATCTCATTAGTCTTTTTACCACCTTTTGCTGTAAGATACTCGTACTTACTCAATTTAGCATTCTTGACATTTTAAGAATATCAGGCACAATGCATTGTTCTGGTAATCTCTTTTAAATCTATACCCTATCAATTTTAGAAACATAACATGACTCTTGACTTTTTGAGAACCCGATGTGGTGTTTTTTAAACTTTGGGTTATCTTTTTAATGCAGTGAACGTTTTTCTTGTTTTATATTTTGATCATTTCTGAAGCTGCTGTATTTACTTTGGTCCATATTTCAAATCGACTTAAAGGATTGCGTTCTGCCTCGCTCCAAAATCTGATAAAAAGCGTTGAAAATGATTTCAAACGATACACTCTGCGAAGCTTTATAAAGTATATCCCTGCCAACAGAAATAAGGCATTCAAGCCATTTTCAATTCGTTATTTATAATATTTGACATAGAGGGATTAGAAAATGTTTTTTTATGACTTCGAGTCATGTCCCAAATGTGAAAATGCGTCTCAAATAATGGCCCCAATTATCAGTTTTAGTCAGATGCGCTCCAAGGCTTAGGTACAACTTTTTTGTTGTTGTCTACGAAGACATAATAAAACATATTTTTGGAGTACTTGTTAATGTGATGAAGTAGTGCAGGATTGCAGAACCGTCGAGTCCTGAAGGCATGTCTGAATGTTAAGGAAATAAGATACTGAGACAAGACTTGCTCGACAATACATTTTCAACAGCAAAGATGTTTTTATCCTTCCATTAATGCTACTACACAATTCTTCAACAGAACTGATCGGAAACTTTTTGATGTGTCAACTTCGATGCGATGGTGTCGACGTGCAATTATTTTCAGTCTGATAACCCCATTCATTATGGACTCATTGTTGTAATTGACATCTTTTAAAAATGACGCAAAATGTTGTCCTTTACAACAATTTTAAACTAGGCCATTAATTGCGTTCGGATGTCAGCCCTGTATATATGTACACGTCGGATGGTGTGCATTAAATTATTTGGTAAGATGACGAGATGAAATGTGTCATGGGAATTCGTTTCATGACTGTAAATATTACAACGCAAATAGGGGGAGACTTGCTTGGGGCACGTAGTGCATAAACAATTGGTGAGACAGTTTTCGAATTTGAGTGTTAGGTCCATTATATTCACGTTTTGAGGTTAACCTTTCGTCGGCAAGTTTGATGTGTTGCCTACTGTAGCCCCCCCCCCCCCCCCCCCCTCTCTCTCTCTCTCTCTCTCTGTGTGTGTGTGTTTGTGTGTGTGTGTATGTATGTGTGTGTGTGTGTGTGTGCGCGCGCGTGTACTTATCCATTTACATATATACTATATATATATAGTTGTAAACATCTTTGTATTTAGACACACTCCTCTGTTTGTATTTGAAACATGTTTAGTGTTGTTGCTGGAATTGAAGTAAACCAAATTTTGTTGATTTTTAAATTTCCATTTCAATAAGAATGTATTTGATTAAAATGCAGGCATGATTGGGTGATACCAGACAGCTTAATATTATGTACCCTTCTTTGAAGCATGATTAATAATTACTAGCGCTTTTTTAAAAACATAATATGTTACACATATGAGTATGTTTCTTTTGAAACATCAGGTCAGCACTAGTTTATCATTCAATATATCAACGCCATTGACCTCGATAACTAACGGAGTTCCGATGTTTAACACTTGAGTTGTTATGTTAGATATCACTTAAACATATGGATACCAAAATCCACTTCTCCAAAGTAATACCGTTTTGCTAAATTCCGAGTTATTTTTTTCATCGTGATAGAAAGTATCGAGTGCTATCATCATCATCATCATCATCATCATCATCATCATCATCATCATCATCATCATCATCATCATCATCATCATCATCATGGCTTATCCCTACTGGACATGGCCTCCGCAACTGCCAACCAAAACAAGCTTCTGTCCTGCGCCATCCTTGCACATTCAGTCACTGGCTTATTTATATTCATCAATTCGCTGATGTCTTATGACCATTTTCTTCTTGGTCTCCCTCTCCCTCTTTTACCCTCCACAATACCTTCTACAAAATTTTCAAGGGTGTCATGTCTCTTGATGTGTCCAAAAAAGGCAAGTTTTAGTTTCTGTATCATCTTGATGAGAAATGGCTCCCCAATGCCTAGGGGATGCGGAGAATTTTCCGGTAGCATTTCATTTCAAATATCTTAATTTTATTCTCATCGTTCTATGTGATTGCCCATGATTCATATCCAAATAATGCTGTTGGAAATATGCATGTTCTTAATAATTTCACTTTCAGTAGGATGCTTTCTCTTCTCCATAATGTCATTATTTTTGTCAATCTTCTTTGGTCAAGTGCTATCCTCCTTGGATATCAGTGGTCGATTTTCCATTTGCCTCTATTAATTATTGCCCCAAGATAGACAAAATTGTTGACATTCCCCGGTATTTCTTCATTAACCAATATTAAATTTAAGCTTTTGGACTTTTATCAGTGTCCATTATTTTGGTCTTTTTAGCATTTCGGAGCAGGTCTTTGTCCTGTTATGCTGTTTTACGGATTGCAGAAGGCGTTGTTGACAGGAGTGCAGTGTCGTCAGCATATCTCAGATCTAACATTCGCTTGTCATTTAATTTTGGTGCACTGTAGTTTTGTTCAGTCTCATCATCAATGGCCTGTCATGATAGATTCTGTGTAGAGGCTGAAAAGAGAGGGAGACAAGATGCAGCCTTGTCTCACTCCCCTGTTTACTGGAAACCATGTGGACAGTCCATGTTCAAGGCGAACAGAAGCAGACTGAGTGAAGAATAAATAGGAGACCAGGTTTACAATTTTGTAATGGCACTTCATTTCTTTTAAAGTGTCAATCATTTTTGAGTGGTTCACATAATCGAAGGCTTTTATGTAGGCAGTGAAGCACATATGTAGGTTTGTGTTTGCTTCTCTACATTTTTCTATCAGAGCACGAATGTTGCAAATTTGGTTGAAAGCCTGCCTGAGATTGAATAATTTCTTCATCAAGCTTAATTTCGAGTCATTACATGATTGTTTTGAGTAAAATTTTACTTGCACGGCTGATGAGTGTAATTTTTCGGTCATTTGTACATTCTTGTGGGTCTCCTCTTTTCGCTATTGGGACAAAACCTGCCTCTGTCCATTCTGGAGGCCACCTCTCTTTTTGCCCTATTTTATTGCAAAGTGTATGATTTACTTCAATACCTTCCTTTCGTCTTGCTTTAATCATCTCCCGCATATTTCATCATTCCCCGCCTTACTCCCTGTTCGGATATGATTTATTGCCCATTCCATTTTACTTTTTAGTGGTGGAAAAAAGTACTAGCCTCCATGAAAATAAACCCGCTCTGTGCATCGGTTTATTCCGGGTTGGCCCGAGACAAGTTGG
>NC_088361.1:2479386-2489386 GCF_034508935.2 Berghia stephanieae | reverse complement strand
TTTAAAAACATGTTTTTTTCCCCGGAATACGGCTGTTAACTGGTTAAAATAGTTGAATTAAATGTGTGTTCTTGTGTAAATATTTGTAAATGTTTGCTAATTTACATATCTAGTAAGTATTTCATAGAGATGGGCGGGCTTCTATTCCAACCCGAACTTTATTACCTTTGTCTATCATGATCGTTTTGTATTTTTGGTCAATGATAGGCTTCCAGACCTTTTAGAAAGCGAGATAAACAGGGCGGGGAAGGGGGAGGGGTTAAAATAATCGACAGGTCTCAGATATAAATCTGGGACTTTTTTCAATACACACGCGAGTGGTGCAATCATAACACCATTAAGGTAACAAAATACTATCAATTGCACATTTACACAACTATTAGGAAAAAAAACCCCCACACATTTCAGTTAATATTTGACATTTATAAGGACATCATGGCGCCACAATTTCTCCATGAACAACATTTTGCTTTTTGATTAAAAAGCATCTCGCATGCTGTTTGAACGGAGATCGCCGTTAAAACATACGGGAAATCGAGATTACTGACATGTAGGCGTCATGAATATTTTGGCGTTTTGTATCGAGATATTAGTACAGCAAATAATCGTGTTCTTCTAAACTTGGCATTTCATTATTGCATATGCTTCTCTTTGATCAGGTCATTTTACTAGAGTGTACTTGCAATGCTATAATACCAATATTATGAAATTATCAGCTATTATTATTCTTTATTCATAGTATGCCATTTATATTCAGGATAACAAAGAAACCACAAGACTGGAACATTTTCATTATAATATGTACTCACACGTACACACACACACACACACACACACACACACACACTATGTATATATATATATATATATATATATATATTATATATATATGTATCTAGCATATGTATATAATATCTAGTATATAATATAGATACAATGAAGATTGAAATTAATGATGGCTATTAAGATCAACAGCACGTGTCTGGCATGTGTTCCATTTTGAGAGAGACAATGGCTGCTACCTATACCAATCAGTTCATTGCGTTGGTCTTTACATTTGTTATAAGATTATATTTGTTTTTATTGTTTCGAACTTTAAAAACTGTTCTGCTTGCTTGGATGTCTGTTTTATTTTTTTCAATAGTGGTGTTAGTTGTAGGTCCGATTCAGTTTTATAGAGATAGGATCCAATACTTAGGAACTGTTCATTGAGTTATGTGTGACAAACGAATATCCGCAAAGCTGAAGGGGGAAATATATACAACAGTTGTAAGACCAGCAATGGTGTATGGACTAGAGACAGCGTCTACAACAAAAAAAAAAACAAAAAAAAAAACAAAAAACAAGATAGAGAAGTTGAGGTGGCGGAAATGAGGATGTTGAGATGGTCACTTGACTGGACAAATAAAGATAAAGTGAGAAATGAACGAATTCGAAGGTTGACTGAAGTGAAGAATGTATCAATAAAGATGAGAGAAGATAGATTGAAATGGTTCGGACATGTAAAGAGACGAGAGAGGGAGTACATGGGAAGGAAAGTATTGGACTTACAAGTAGCTAGCGGGAAAGAGGAAAAAAGGACGCCCAAAGACTAGATGGTGGGATAAGGTAAAGGATGATATGAAAGAACTCGGCCTGGAGGAAGATGATGCGCTGAATCGAGATGTATGGAGATGTGACATTCATTACGGTAACCCTGCAAACTGCGGGATGAGCTGAAAAAAAAGAAGAAGAAAGAAAGAAGAAGGATCCAATAATATTGTCACCATTATCCTGTCTTTTATGATGTTTTTACAATACAATACAATATCTGGTAACTGCTAAATTAGGCCATTAGTGTGGTCTTTGGTACCCTATCACAGTGATAAAATCCTGATATGCATTAGTAAGACATAAAGTACAGGATACCAATTATAAAACAAACATAAATTACTCATCGAATTCAAACTTAAGGTGATCTAATTCCTTATCAACAGTTCTTAAAAACGTTGACGTTACTCGCAGTTCTTGAAGAGGCGTGAAGAGTGTTCGAAATATCTACGGTCCGGAAAATTAAAGAGTTGGCACGTATTGAGGTCGAACACCGAACATTGAAGATTTTGAAGACCCCACCTCTTGTTGACGTAAAAAACCGCATATTTGAGGAACTCCCTGGAATCCAAGTTGTCAGTCTTGTGTACGATCTTGTAAATTTGAATTAGATCACCTTCTGTAAACTTTAAAGTCGGAAGTGAAAGGCGTTCCAATCTTTCCTTATAATACAGATAATACAATTCAGCGACAGAATTAGTGGCCCTCCTTTGGACGTTCTCCATGGCTATGGACTGTTTTTTATACATCGGCCTCGATATGTAATTGCCATGCTCAAAGTGGGGCTCACTAAAGTCTTAAATAACTTTAAAAAAAACATAGTACAATCGAAATGAGAGAAACTTAGTTTTATAATTCCAACAAACTTATTTGCTCTTTTAATTATGTCATTAATATGTATATTATAAACAGAAGAAGACCCAAAAACAGTACCCTGGGGAATCCCACTGGCAAATTTACCAAATTCCGAAAACTCACCTCCTACTTTTACCCTTTGGGTACGATTACCTAAAAACGATTTTATCCAATTCAACATGCAACCTCTTATTCCATACGATTATAATTTTTGAAACAGCTTAAATGTGGTACAGAATCAAACGCTTTCCTAAAATCTAAAATATAACATCAATATTTTCTTTTTCATCTACCATTTTACATCACTTCATTAAGTTGTGTCGCACAGGAACGATTATTCCTAAAATCATGATGGCAGGGGCTGAACAAGTTGTTGCTTTAAAAATAATTCAAAATACAATCATTCCTGGATAAAAAGTCAATACTTTTTTACTTTTTAAACAATTATATCACCTTTGATGAATATGTCTTTCTCTCCCCGTTCACGGCGTTATTTTAATTCATTAACAAGGGCTCGTCTTTGCTCCCGTTCTTTGGGTGTAAAGTCAAGATTCATGTAGAAGCGCATATTTTTGTGGAGTATTCGGTTTATTCAGTGCAATCACCTAACTCTTTGTGTCTGACTCATGTGGACTGACCATTATCAAAAATCCTTTCTCCCTTCTCTATCTCTCTCTTCTTCCATGTCCCACTCGCATCTATCATGTAACTCTTTTTCTAGTTCGGAGTCTTCCAAGTTGTTATCCATGCGCTCGTCAACTGTTTTTCCCCCCACCAATTCTTCCACTCTTCTGGGGTTATTCACGGCACCCAGATTCTCTACTCTCGAAGTAAGAGTCACGAGAGCGTCCGTTAGCGTTCGAATTTTCTGTTGGTTTGAATGTAGATGTTAAATACATCATGAAATTCTTTTTGTTGAAAATAGACCATTCACAATTAGGTCGTAACAATGGATAAAATGAGTATATCCTTGTTGTATCATGTTAATATTTAATGACATTCGATGATATTCCTTGTTATTAACAATGTATTTACCACGCTTTCCTACCGCAGGATGGATTATTTAATAGGCTTTTTTTTCTTGGTTTCAACGTCGGGTTATTTTTCCATTAACATCAAGTGAATTCATAATATTTCTCTCATGCAGGTGAGATGATGCATAATGAAGGTGTCGAGCGCAGCTTAAAGTTACAATCTCTATTTTAAAAAAACAACCATTCTCTTATCTTTTGCGTCGGTTTTTCTTTGACCCTTGAAGCTCATTCAGATTTCCAATTATTTATGATTTATTAATTCACTGCCACCCTCCCTTCATCTCCTATTCCAAATGAAGGTCTATGGAGGAAATAAACTCTCGCTGTCTGTCTCTTTTTATGTAAACAAAATGAAGCCTTTTAAATCATCCCCTTTAATTAAAATCTGTATTTGTTTCGTTTTTTAAAAAAAATTGTTTTCTTTTTTTTTTAATGGGGGGGGGGGGGGGGGGGGGGAGGGGAGGGGGGGGGGGGGGGGGGGGGGAATGTAGGGATATTAATTTTAAATCTAGAGATATACATTTTGACTGTTCCACAAGGTACCGTTTGGCTTGACTGATTTAAAAGCAGAAGTTTCTTACTCAAACGGCAATGTAATGAATTGTCAGACCCAGGTCCGTCATCACGGCAGATTATAGTGCTGCTACCGAAAATAATAATTACTACTTCTTTACTGTTTAAGACTATGATTTGACAGTTGTAATAATATATATTTTCTGACCGTTATCCTAATCTCATCACTCATGCAAATCGAAATTGACCATATTATTGTTAAAGTTGGCTGACCAATCATTCTCCCTTAATTACCTCTCAATATTTTCACAAGTATTATATCATCTTTACTTGATTTATAGGCCGATCTCTTACGTTTTTAAATTCCTAGCGCGAAACACAACGTGGACTCTATCGTCAACAGAGGGAGGCCAAAGCCAAGCAACAGATATCCCATGATTTGTGAGCAGTGACCCTTGATTGAAAATCAATACTCTTAGGGATGGAACTGATATGGAAGATACTTCCTGAAATATTTCTACTGATTTTTAAGACTAGTTCAGATTTCTTTTTGATGTGGGCGGGCGGAAGTGGGGGAGGGGATTATTTTGCATTTTTGTCAAACGAGTTTTCCTAGCTTTATGAATACTTTTGACTTATCCCTACTCATCTCAGCTTTCACGAGTAATTCAGTTTGAGACTTCTAATTTTCAATAATAGGAGAGCAGTATTGGTGTAAACATGACGGAGGAGGAAAATATTTGAGAAAATGACATTATTTCACTCATACTTTTGGATCATTTCTGAGTAACAACTTAATCGCTGAATAATATTTTGGATCCGTTGAATATAAATCTTATTTTTATGAATAGAAATTCACCGTTCTGTGGGAATTCCAAGTGGATGGGGCTTTCGTGATGAAGAAGCAACAATTTTCTAAAATTATCACTTATAGATAACGCGAATTTAATACAAAATAAAGCCTTTTACAGTTTATTGGTTACAAAATTAAGAATCTACTTTGAAGAGTGGAGTAATGGTATTCTTTTATGGCTATCGAGTCGATATTTTTAAACTTGTGGTGTAAGGTGTCGCAATAAGAATAATTAATTTGATAAATGCGAAGACATGAAAGAATCCTATATTATTCCACATATTTTGATAACCGGGAAGACCTGATTTTATCAAATCATTATAGAGATAAACTTATGAGGAACTTGTATTCTTTGTTAAAGATTAACGTTCAAAAACATCCATGTTGTCACTCGTCAGATTTCTCAAATTAAAAAAAATATATTGAGACCTGTAATGATAATTTTATACGCCGATATTTATTCTTTAGGTCAAATCGTCAAGATTTTATATCGGCCAAAACATTATTGAACGACTAAAAAGACAGAGGAAACAATGGAATTATAATTAAGATTTGATGGGATTATTAGAAGGGTATAAGGAATGGATTCTTGAACTCGTTTGTTTGAAATTTCGAACTCTTTCTGTAAACGGGCTCCCAACGTCGCACTGCGGTTGAAAACTCATTCACAATTCCAAGCACAAGAATTTAAAATCCGTATTCCCCGTGTCCACCAAAACAGAATCGAACCGACTAAAAGTCGTCAAACTTTAGAAACAAAATAGAGAACACCATCATTTTCCAATACCTAACTACTAAAAGAGAAGTAGCCCGTGTCGACTGGCACTGATCCGGTACGATACGTCTTTAGCCCATTTCCGGCAAAACGATGGGAATAGTTCTTGCACTATTTTGGTCGGAAAATGTGATGAGTCATCAGCGATCTCCTTCGACTGAGTTTGAACCCCCCCCCCCCCCCCCAGATTTTTGTGCTTATATCTAATATATATATATATATATATATATTATATATATATATATATATATATATATATATATATATATATATATATATAATATTATATATCTCAGAATCGATTCAGCACCTCAAAATTAGTCACACTTACGCGTGGGCCCTTATTTTAAATGCGTTTTTACCATTTTTAAAATTTATTTGGTGTTTTTTTTTTTTGTTTGTTTTTTTACTCATTCAAGAATTTTCGTTTGGAATTTCCCATCAACTTTTATACGTGTCTGCGTCAACGGATTAACTAATGACATTTAAGTCTTAGGATATTATTATGACAGTGAGAGTAGTCTGAAAGAATGCCTAGCATTGCATTATGAAGAATGGCGTTATGCGTATTTTCTTGCCGTTTGTATTGTGAAAGTTTGTTGAGGGTGTAAAATGACAACACGGACGAGTGAAAGGATATGTTTCGGTCATTGGTCATGGTTCTAGTTCCCACCAAAAAAAATTAATTTTATTTTAGACCATATAATTGAGGTTTTATGTTCTCTCCCTCCCCCCGCATCATGAATTGTAGGATGTAAATGGTGTTATTTAGATTTTATTTTACTATTTTGAAGGTAGTTAATGTGGTTGTAGCAATGTTGGAGATGGCGCATGTGGTAGCCAGTATCCGAATTTAGAAGAACACTCCGATTTCCAGCACAAGTTTTGTGTAACATCCACATGAAAGATGGAATACGATCATCTCAAGCACTGGGCTGTCTACCTCTTAGCAGTTGATCTTACCAAGGGACTTTTTAAGATCAGCAAACCACAATATGAGACCCAAACACAGTGGACGCCCAGTCACATCATAGCCAATAAAACTCAACAACGAATTCAAAAGATTGCCAAACATCAATCTCCGCTAAAAATATTCGATACTCCTTAACAACATCAGAGACATGGCATCAAACAGATATCAATGGCGATTCCCATGGACAGAAAGCATGAAGGCCGCTTAACCCTCTTCCGCACTAGGACAAAAAAGTCCCAGACTTGGCGGCGCCGTGTCAAAATTGAAATGCCTGTCTTTATTTTCTACTTTATTTTCTTCTTCTTCTTCTTCTACTACTACTACTACTACTACTACTACTACTACTACTACTACTACTACTACTACTACTACTACTACTACTACTACTACTACTACTACTACTACTACTACTACTACTACTACTACTACTACTACTGTTGCTTCTGCTGCTGCTAATGCCACTAATATATTAATACCTACATCCCTTATATTTTGTATTTATTTCCAATTCCATTGTATTTATTTTCCAACAATAGTCCACACTTTATTTTAGTTCACTGTCTTCTATACTGCATTACACAGTTCCTCCCCGCCTCCCCTCTTTTGACATAATTAAGTACGCACCTTTTATAAATTTCTATTGCTCTGTTTTAATTCGCGCTTCCTCACAAAGTAGCATACAATTTCCTGCCCACCAATGTTTTTGTTTGTGCATCTTAACAACGCCACTACCACATTATCTCATTCGTCTGTAGTTTTTAATGCATCATGTGTTGTTGATGAAGGGGAAACCCGAAACGTCCATTTTATCTGTTTTGGTATATTAAACTGAAGCTTACATTCAATTTCACAGTTATAATTTATTGTCGCAGATTACTATCCCAGCTTGACAGGTACCCTTTTACACCTGAATGGACTGAGTCATTGGAGTAAATTTTCTTGCTCTAGAAAGTACAAATTGGCTTCGGTCGGAATCGAACACAGAACCTCTGAGTCCAGAGTACAACGCGCTAACCATGGGCCATCTTGCCTCCTAAGCTTATAAATCCGGAACGTATCCATGTTTCTGTGGCGTTGAGCAGACAGATAACAGTTTAAATTTAAAAAAAAATAAAATTCCCTTTTTCATCCCATAGGGGAAATTTTTCTCGAGGGTCTATTTCAAGGGAAGACTGGAATAACCCAGGCGTCAGCCGCAATGCGGCGCCGAAAATTTAGCTAGGCGTAAACAGGCGTCAGCCGCAGTGCAGCGCGCAAATTGAGCTAAGGGTACTAGTCAACTGATGCCTTTCGGGTACGAAGTATGCTGACTTTCTATTATCCTCTTGAATGATGCTAGTCCGTCAAAGATTACTTTCATCAGCGAACTGGTACTCATTTGCACCTGGGTAAAATGAGGTGATTCCAAGGGAGTCATTTTAGGATAAGATCGGAGATCACCATAGAGTCTACGGAATTGACCCTTGAGCAATCTTTGGGTCATTAAAGGATGCACCCAATATTGTTTTCTCTTTCAATTTGTCTTTTTTTCCACGTAGTAAAGCACAGAAATATGCAATCTCTATTTCATCCATTACTAGTGTATAGTAGTAGTAGTAGTAGTAGTTAGTAGTAGTAGTAGTAAGTAGTAGTAGTAGTAGTAGTATAGTATAGTAGTAGTAGTAGTAGTATAGTAGTAGTAGTATAGTAGTAGTAGTAGTAGTATAGTAGTAGTAGTAGTGTAGTAGTAGTAGTAGTAGTAGTAGTAGGTAGTAGTATAGTAGTAGTAGTAGTAGTAGTAGTAGTAGTAGTATAGTAGTAGTAGTTAGAAGAAGTAGTAGTAGCAGTAGTAGTAGTAGTAGTAGTAGTAGTAGTAGTAGTAGTAGTAGTAGTAGTAGTAGTAGTAGCAGTAGCAGCAGCAACAATAACATTACTCTTGCTATAAGAATATTTCATGATTATATAAATCTTATGTAAACAAATCCCATTCTTCAGTGTAAAAAATCATTATCGTCATGTCGTATCTTATGTTGATTCATAAAATGTGAATTATTAGAGTTGCAATTGCCTACAAATACACTTTTGAATCTTGTAAAAATAAATAAATAATGCATTCGCGCAGGTGTGTCCCAGGACAGTCCTGTCCTAGTGCGGAACCCCTTTTGAATAGAAGTTTTCTCCAGCGGGACAGGACAAATTTGTCCCGGGACAGTTTTGTCCTAGTGCGGAAGGAGTCTTAGGCTACAAAGTAGGTCGACTATGCTAACGAACAGTTTGAAGTCAGTAAGTCAATTCAAATCTGAACGAGACAGAATATTAAAGGATGATAGAAGTAGTATCATTTGTTGTGATTCAATTCACTCTGTGAAAGGCTCATCAAAATGATGCGCTGTTGAGTAGCTCAAGGGCGTGACGTTGGGACAGAAAAGGGTGAATACCGCCTACACATCTAAGTAGAGCTAAGAGCACGTTAAAATGTTTTGTGAATCAATAGGACCAATCAATCATATTCAACTGCAATCAGCTCACATCGTCAATAATTTCAAGCAAATGTTATGAATAAAAAAACGGAGACCGATACAATCACTTGCAACGGAAGCTATATGGAACTTAATTTCCGGAAGAACCAAAACTTCCGCCGTCTAAATCATTTTGAGCGTTGCATCTATATTTTTTCTTCCTTCCTTTTTGCGCCATAAATAGACGTTGTTATGTATGTTACCCATTTTCATACCCTTTTCCCCCTCTGGCTTTCACCAAGTGAAATACGGACTTGCATCATCGCACCATATAAATAATATTCATTATATTAATAGAGAAAAATATTCGTTTGGGGGTGTGTGTTTGGGGGGGGGGGGGGGGGGGGGGGGGAATTACTTATTTGCGTTTGTAATCAGTTGTCATCGTTGATTCAGACTCATGATTATTATTACTTGACTAGTAAGAAACACTGAGATTGGCAAAAGAGCATTGTGAATATTTACCCCCAAAAAATTAGAAAATTAAAGTATAAAAATAGGAATATTGCCAGACGAAACTCGGTCAGAGAGATAGAACATTGAACTAGGTTTATATGATATTATTGTTCATACCTGTAGTGACCGCTGACAGTCATAATACGTCACGAAATGGTCAAGTTCAGGGTCAAGAAGCATTTCTTGATGGTCATCTTTGGAGAGAGACAATGGTGACCTTGTGACTTGTCTTTCATTATTGCGTGCTTGCTTGCTTGTGTGTGTGTGTGTGTGTGTGTCTGTGTGTGTTTGTGTATCCAAATATACGTGTCATAATCACTCTCTTTGATAAACACAGCCGTGCACTACGTACACTAATACAGTGCCCAATAATCAAACCGTAATATGGTAAAAATCTTGATGATTTCCATTACATGATAATTTATGCGCCCACACAGAAACACTGAGTGCACA
>NC_088361.1:2471886-2474386 GCF_034508935.2 Berghia stephanieae | reverse complement strand
GAGATAGTTGAACGCAAGGGATTGCGATCTGACTAGGTTTATATGACCCAGACTTCCTTTTTACGAAGGGCAAGACCAGAGAGGTCATGAATTTGCCAGCGATTCGGTCAAAAAGCTATCTAATTTTATTGACGGAGGAATAAATAAATGATCTGAGATCAAGAGTGGTTCGTGTGGGTCGGGTACTCTATATTTTTATGTCCCAAAGCCGCTCATTTCAAAAGTACCCGTCCAATTTTATTTCATTGTTTTGCTTTCATGTTTTTTTTTTTAACCCTATACTTTTATATACTGTATAGAATATGAGCAAATGAGGAATGCTTGAAATTTCTGTTCATTCTCATGAAAAAGCCTTTCGGAAAAGAATAAGAAGTCTTGTTAATTTTTCATGAATTGAAATTTTAACAGGAGTTAACACAGGGGTTAATATCGATGTATCCGAAGGGTTAAATGGTCTAATGACCTATACTTCTCTGTGTGAGTCGAATCTACGACTATCTATTCCAATCCAATCCATACTATTGCACCTTCAACAGTAAAGAAAATCACACACAAAATGGTGGTGTGGGGTAGTGTAGATTGAGACTGGACCACAATCATTGTTGCCTCCGTTACTTGTGTGACAGAAATGTTTTCTTATTGGCGAATAACTGTCAGAATATCTCAAGTTGAGGTGAAACCGAGTCAACATCTATGTTATCACTTAAGAATGTCAAGTTTTATGTCACGGCATGAAATCAGTTGTTTTGAGTCACGTGCTAACTAACTCTCGTCTCTTGTCGCATGATGATAATGATATGAAGAAAGAGAATAAAAAACCACACAAACCTACAAAACAAAACTAGCTGTTATTGTTATAGTTTATTGTGTCGAGGACTATGAATAATGTGACAATAAAATTATAGGAATGGAGTTATGTTTTAGATTGCCGCTGCTTTTACTGCTATTTATTGTTGTTATTGTCGTGTTGTTGTTGTTGTTGTTGTTGTTGTTGTTGTTGTTGTTGATGATGATGATGATGATGATGATGATGATGATGATGATGATGATGATGATGATGATGATGATGATGATGATGTTGATAATGATGATGTTGTTACGACGACGACGATGATGATGATGATGCTTGATGTCGTGATGGTGTTTTTTATGCTGGCGGAGGTGGTTGTGGTAGTGGTGATAATGATGATGAAAATGACGATGGTGATGATGATGATGATGTTGATGATATTGGTTTTGCCTAATTTGTAAATATTTGGTTAGAGATTGCTCGCCCCCCCCCCCCTCCTTCTCTCTCTCTCTATCTCTCTCTCTCACTCTCTCTCTCTTCTCTCTCTCTCTGACCCCCCTCTCTCTCTCTCTCTCTCTCTCTCTCTCTCTCTCTCTCTCTCTCGGCTTTCATTGTTATTCCCAAATGTAACCCTTCGCTCAAACAAGCAAACAAACACTCAAACACATATATTCAATTAAACGTTTTTTTATGTCACTGAGATCCATCCTACAACATAACAACTTTAAAAAAACTGTCAGTCAATTGAATGGCTATTCGACTGGCATCACAATAATTCATAGCGAGTGAAGTCCCTTTCAAAGTCATGTTGTGAATTCTTACGCCTTTGGAAACACACAACCTAGTTAGGGAGTGATAGGGACAAACAGGAATCCCCTGGGCACAGAACTCCTCCGTTCACGACACTAATTAAGACAGACTATGATGCCATCTATCAGGTCAATGGGTTTGCGGTTATTTTTTGCTGGAGTATTAGTGTTACGTTTTCGGTTTCTGTCTTCTTGTATTTTCTTACTTTCTATTTTTAGAAACGTAGATACGCCTGGTATTCTCCAGAGACAATTAAAGAGTATATTATGTCGTATAAGTTGTGATTATTTGTAAATTTAAATATGCATTCATTGGGCTGGCATGCCTTGTGCACCGGAACCTCTTGGATTAGACTGTCGTATCCAGTGATATTTTGTCGATATTATCGTTTCAATGGTAAACTCTGTTGTGTATAATCTCATGGCTGACAAAGAGGAACTATCGTTTAGGGTCTGACCCAGCTGCTCTACTATTTCTTTGGTCATATTTTGGACAGACGTTGGCCTTTTTCTTTGACAATCGCCCACTACAGCTCTGTGATCTCAAGAAATATTTGTTGCTAGATATTTCCTATCGTTCTTTAAAACTCGAATCCAGTATCGTTTACCACCTCCCTCCCTCCCCCTTCAGATTTCTTCCTTTCCGACATATTTACCATATCCTTTTTTGATATCAAACTTGCTGTATGTTTCATCATCGAATAACTCCTCGACTCAAGTAACGAGAATACGTGGAACGCAAAAGTTAATCTCTTTAACAGAAAACATATATAAGTAGAGACATCATCTGCTAAAGGCTATTTGCGAACCGGGAAACCATGTTGGACGACAAACATAAGGAGATGTTAAATTAATCCAAGCTTTTAAAATGTCCGTATTTCAATGTTTATATGATTATTTA
>NC_088361.1:2431886-2466886 GCF_034508935.2 Berghia stephanieae | reverse complement strand
AAGAAATATAATAAATAAATAAAAATATCAACAAGTGCCTGCGGCGCGACTCGAACGGGGGACCTTTCTGGTTACAGTGCAATGTGTTAACCACTCGGGCACGTCGCGCCCCTTTGAATTATTCTTGTTATTTGTGTCAATTTCATACCTAGTCGTTTAAATAAAGTGCATTTAGCAAACGTTCTTATGTTTAAATAAACAATTCACTGAATACGAGCCAGTCAATAAAATAGAGAATCGACGAAAACACACCAATTGATATAATATCTCTTTTGTTTTCTCTATCTTTCGAGCCTTGCCAAACGTGATTCCAATGACAGGAGACATTCTTGAATGCTGTTAGACGGCCTCCATTTCAATTACCCTGGAGGCTCGCACGTCTTTACGTGAGTGGCTCTTTTCGCAATTATTGGTTGAAATCACTCTACTCATTCCTTCAGCGTCTGCTGAATTTCGATTTAGGGTCCGATGTGTTTTTCACCCAGTTCTTTGCTTGTTTACGATTTGGCCCTGATCTGATTCTTTAGTCATTACTTTTTAAAATCCTCTTTTGTCTTTGACGATGTAACAATACTCTGTATTTATATTTATCTTCTTATTGCGGAGTGTATGTAATGGTCATGATATGTTGTAGGTACATATTTTAGTTGTTTTGTTTTTGTTCTTTTTGCACGCCGGCGTGTGTGTGTTTGTTTGTGTACGTGTATCTTACTGTTATTTTAAAAAAAATATTATTACGCTCATTATAAATTTTATTCCACCTTCTCAGATACGTTTTCCAATGACTAAGTATGCCGACAGATGAAAGAGTTACTTCTTATATTTGATGAAAAGCCCACAAGGAAAAATTTCATTTGTTCCCCCTGGTGCAGATGATATGAGAAAATGTTAAAGTATTATTCAATAATGACATTAAACATTTTATGGATAATTTTAAGCATGCAAATAAGGTCTCCCTTTACTATTTAGCAATCTCATTTCTAGTCTTCTTCTTCTTCTTCTTCTTCTTCTTCTTCTTCTTCTTCTTCTTCTTCTTCTTCTTCTTCTTCTTCTTCTTCTTCTTCTTCTTCTTCTTCTTCTTCAACCTCATCGTCTAAAAGTAGATACAGTAATCCATTCTTAGACCTCTTATTATTCTAATCAGCCGAATCCCCAAGCTTTAAGGGAGACTTCCATCCGTTGCCCTGCGACGTAATTGATGGAAGACAAATTGAGACATACCGTGTGGATTTGGATATTGATATCGGTCATCAAATGAACAGCTGTTCAGTCTTCTATTACTCAACATATGTGACCAGTCGTCTCAAAACGTTTGTATGTAGGGACTAATCAGATGTCAAAAATGGGTATTTACATTAGAAATAATCAGAAATATTATGTAAATTTTGTCTTTGTCCCTTTAAGAAACTATTACCCATTGTTCTCAATAAAGCCTATAAACACAACTCAAGTTTCAAGTTTAAAAAATATAAATTACATGAACTAAATTTTAATACCTTTATGGTCCGACATAATGCCGTTTTGAGGCGTTGGGTCACATAACCTTTAACTCTTATCAAGCTCATATGTCTCATATGAATGACCTAGCACTGCTCAACAGTAATAGAGAATGCATGTAGAGAGATAATTGAACAGTCTGCCCAATAAAAAAAATATACCTTGCTAGCCATTGATTACTTACGTATTTTCGATATTGCCATAGCCATATGGTTCCAAGGGACGAAATGCTATAGCTACTGTATCTATGATCGTATTCAATATCCAATGGTCTTGAGTTTACACCCTTGGTTCATTAGCACTTTATTTATCTGTCACACAAGGTATAACTTTAATACTGTTGTTGTCTTTCTTCTTCTTACAAGTAATTTCTGATGTAAAATGCAGTCCCATTAAAAATATCAGCGCACTGAAAGTAACAAACAAAATAATGATAAATCCGGAACGAATCACATCAAGTAGTGTCTTCATTCAAACTTTGGAAATGAACCCTTTTCAGGCATTGCGTTAGCTTCATATCAACCATGAATATACATGCACGACGCCAAATGCTCGCGTCCCACAATCAATGTCATTGCAGCGAATCGTCTTTTGAACTGATGCGAAAAGAAGACGAGTCAACTCAGAGGCAGTACGCGATAAATTATCGTGCGGGTACTGTGCGTGAGACGGTGAATGTTTTGTGCTATAAGGCGATTTACACAGGTAGCGAAACACAACATTACCATTAACCGCCGTTTTGGTTTCTTGTGGCTACTCTTCCGTGAAATCTTACCTTAGACCTGGGTCATACATAATTTCTGCCACACGTATGGTCAGTTTAACCACGTCTAGTGCTCAGCTGTTGTGGTCGCACAATCTTATCGTCAACAGGCTCCGCTAATACGTGAAAAGCCATTATAGTTGTGAGGACCACGCAATATTCTTTAATGTGTATCGACGGAAGGGGATGAAGTGGCCGAGTAGTTAAGGCCTGTGATCAGGGAGGTGCCGGCTTTGAGCCCCGCTTCAGACACTTTTGTTTTTATCTTTGGGCAAGATTATTAACCCCCAATTTGCTCACTTGGATAAAATGGGTGATTCCTGTTGAAATCAGACATCTTGTTTGATGAATTATTTATATTCATTCGTGGAATGCCTAGACAACGATATCTCATACCATGGCGGAAGGGCAATATTTAAATAAAAATTATCAATGGAAGCAATGAAAAAGCAGAAAAAGATGATAAATATAAACGGAGCGTGTTGACAAGTGATAAACTAAGGTAGCCTATATATATATATATATATATATATATATATATATATATATATATATATATATATATATATATATATATATATATATATATATATATATATATATATATATATATATATATATATTCTCACCTCGTAATTGTTACTTTCTCCGACAACGTTGTTTCATCCAACTCTTGAAATCATCAGGGAATCCTGGTGTCTGGGAGGAATGTTGTTGTGTTCTCTAATGTTGCGCCAATCTTGTTTCCGGATGTAGGTTTGTTGCGCATGTGTGTGGATATGTGTGAATATGTATGCGAGCTGGGTGTGGTGTAGTGTTTGGGGGGGGGGGGGGGGGGTCTGGGGTAGTGGTTGTATAATTCGGTTGTGCAGCTTGTATTGGAAAGTATGTATTTTTACTTTGTAAGCACGTGCTGAATATCTCACTCTTTCTGTTTAGTGTGGCGTGTTGGGCTTTTCTTTTTTTTAATATAGGTTATTTCTCTTCTAGGCATAGGTTGCAATTATTTTTTGTGTTTACTGTGTAGCTGTTTTGTTTTGTGATGTTGTTTTGTGTGTTTGAGTCCTTTAGTTTCGATATGTGTTCGCTCAACGCAGTTGAAGATCTTTTTCTGTCGTGTTTTAAGGTTGAGGTGTGTTGGTTGTATCGTCTTTTGAAGTGGCCCTCTGTGAGTCTCATGTTGTTTTCCTGTTTGTCTGTGTTGTTATGTGTTACGGTTGCTTTGTATATAACACATGATTCGAGGCCTTGGAGGGGGCACAAGTCTTTATTCCTATAGTTGCATTGTTTTTTCGTTGTGTTGTTTTGTTGGTTATAGGTATTGAGGATGTGTTTGTTGTGTGCTTTGATTATGTCTTCAATGTTGCTCATGCATGAATAGCTATTGGAAACTGTTTTTTATAATGGGACAATAGCCCACTTGCACTTAAAAGTTATCAGTATTATAGACTTAGCTAAATTATTTAACGCACCACTGTTTGAATTCTAAAACCCTCTTAACAAAGATAACAAATTTGATAATTATATCGCAAGGGAATCCTACACTTCACGATACTGTTACTGATTTCGGTAGTGGATATATCCGCATGTGATGTCTATAACATGCTGTATTCTATTACTCATGGATGGCAGGTCGTTTGAGGATATTGTTCCATTCTTCGACCAACAATCACAGAGGTATCCCCAGTAGTCTCCTCGATTCTAATTTTGTCTCGAGCACGGTTTCCAACCTAGTCCTATACGTGCTCAAGTGGGAAAACCTTGGGAGGCTTGCATGGTCCTGGGAGAGCCTCGGAATTAAAGATAAAAAAAGATTAATAATGGTTATTATTGTTAAACATTGAAATATATATTCTTTTTCATATATATATATATATATATATATTATATATATATATATATATATATATATATATATATATATATATATATATATATAATAGCCATTCCCCCTGCAAACAAATCTCAATTTGTTACCCTACGTTTCATAAAGGTGTTATTCTGTCTGTATAGACTAGATGGTTAAAATTGAATTCAAGAAGAAGAAGAAGAAGAAGAAGAAGAAGAAGAAGAAGAAGAAGAAGAAGAAGAAGAAGAAGAAGAAGAAGAAGAAGAAGAAGAAGAAGAAGAAGAAGGAGGAGGAGGAGGAGGAGGAGGAGGAGAAGAAGAAGAAGAAGGAGGAGGAGGAGGAGGAGGAGGAGGAGGAGGAAGGAGGAGGAGGAGGAGGAGGAGGTAGTGATGGTGATAGTGATGGGGTGGTGGTGTTGTAAAAATTTTCCCAAAAATATCCATTCTCTAAAAAAAAAGGAGGGAGTCACTTCTGCGCCAAATAATTACCAGTGTTATAATTTGAACGGAAAGGTTTTTTTTTTCATGAATACTATATATCCATTCGGAATTCGATAAATCTATTTTGATTTTCCGTAATTGAAAAGGCAAACGAGTTCATCCCACGATTTAGATGGCTTCATGTGCTTTTAATAGTAGTGACATTAATCGATATATATATATATATATATATATATATATATATATATATATATATATATATATATATATATATATATATTAATAGATGCCTCTGCTCTCATTTTGAAAACAATACGCTACGTGCTTGATTGCTATAGATTGAATGCGCTTGGCTAAGAAGTTCACAACATTGCCATCTGGAAGTATAACAGAAACACACAAAACTGTGTGTAACCATGGTCGTTTATAGTCAGGTTAATACAGTTTAGTGAGAATTACTCATAAACGCGGACGACAAAAAACAATAACAAAGACATGAGTGACGTCAACTTCGAACTATCTATGAAATAAAACTTATTAATTGGCCAAATGGAATAAAGAAAAAAGTAGCTAAGAAGTGTCGATGCTGAAAACAAAGTAACGCTCAATCGCTGTACGCAGAATTACCTATCAAATCACAGAACTTTTGCTTTTCTGATACTTAAGTGACGGAGAATGCAAAATGTAAAAATGATAATGACAGTGAGGATATCGATTATTATACAAGTTTCTACAACAAAATATTTGTATAGGTTTCAAATGGGATTTTCTGCTGTATTCTTGAAGTGGTCTGATAAAAGTGGATATTTTCTTTTTTTCAAATTGAAAATCCATACACAAATAAATAAAAAACTCAAAAAAAAAAAAAAAAATCATTATTGAAGAGCTTCGAATTGTTTCTCTTAACTGAATATGTTTTGACGATGATCCAAGCACGACGTGTACTTATTTGCAGGTCTGATAGTCCATCCAACGTATTAAAGTATCATTGTAATGGTAGCCTCAAACCAACGCAAAGTATCCTCCATTACAATACAATTAAATCAAGCCCATTATTGCGTTCGGTTATCAGACCTGCAAATGGGTGCGCATAGTACAAGTATCAATGGTCGACTTATTCGGGTTTTAAAAATAAATTATAATTGTTATCTATGTCGCGTTACGCAAATGTGAATTTTTATCCAAAAATGACATTTTTCGTGGAGCCTGATTATAAGGATGGCCTAACATGGTACATTCCTTAATTTCAACTAACTCTTCAACGTTTTCTTGTTCTGCGTCCTTCTAAAGAAATTTTGGCACCGAGAAAAGCATCGAGGCCAACGGATCAATGAGCTGATTCATGTCTTATATCTTACACCTGATTTACTCACTTAACATTGTCATCTCAACTCATGCATTTAATGAAAAAACTTGGAACTGAGCTGGGACAGACACGAAGCTCTGGCGCGATGCATTTTGGGGGTATACGACGTGAACAATAAATATTATAAAAAGAAAGGGGAGGTAATGCTCGTATTTTGTCAGTGTTACTTGGGTGGAAAGTAAATCATCAAAATTATGCGTCACGCTCAATCACAAATTACTTTATTTATGTGGGATTAACTTTAAATAAGACACAGCTGCCCAATTGCTTTGCGATTAAATGGGAATGTGAAAGCTACTTCTGTCGTATTACAGACTTAATCATTGCGTGATTATCTAACAAAGTGACAAATGACAATTTGAAATTAGGTTTGAACCTACTATTAGAATACACACACACACACACACACACACACACACACTCACACACAACTATGTTAGTAACTTGATGCCACCTGATAGAGGAAATAAGACGACGAAAATTTCAAAATACTAAATGTTCTTGATTCAAACCCAATTTCAAATAAAATTATCCTGCCTGTAGAAATCGTATGGATTTTCCCCCAATAGAAACAATGCAGGACATTAAACGAGGAAGGTCGACACGTGCATTGTGTGAGTGGCATTTATATTAATTGTCGGTTCTATTTTACGCCTCTTTGACTCAATAATCTTGTTGAAAAGGAAATTGTAGTTTCGTAGAATCTATATTAGGACGTTGTGTCATTTTTTGGATCATGCTGACGTCAAAATTATTTATTTCTAAAGTTATTTAAAGTGACTTTTTCTTTTTTTTCCCTTGGAAACTACGAACTTTTAAAACTTTCAAGTAGGCAGCTGTGTAATATTAACAATACTAATAATTACGATGATGATGATGATGATGATGATGATGATGATGATGATGATGATGATGATGATGATGACGTTATTATTATTGTGAACATTTGGGCTTTAAAGAATATTTAATCGGCTGCAACGGAGAGAAGTGAGTATTAGAGCATTCCTGAATTGACCTGTATGGTACGGTATTACTTCATAGTAAGTAGTGCGTCAAGGTGTTGTTTTCATTATCATCGTTACTCGACCGAAGAACACAGCAGGTGTCCACGTGTCAGAGATGATCAGTTATGGTTTTATATAACTTTACGCTTTCTCTTAAGACTAACGGTAAAGCAGTTTTAATAAACCTCGTACGTACCGCCTCGGCGTAGTGATAAATCATTTTTTCTTTGTCATAAGTTCGAACCTCGCTATTTTCCATTGAAAACTTTCTCATCACTTCGAAGTTTTAAAAGTCTTTTCATATAATATAATGCTATCGGAGACCGCCTTTGAAAAGATGCTGTCGCTCCTTTGAATAATCTATGAAATTCATGATACCATTGTTTAACCGGGAATACAAAAATCACCACCAGTCATCTGTTTTTAGGTTGAATTTGAAATTGTTGAATTAGAATAACTTTATTTGTATTTGCAGTTGCTCGAAAATTATCGTGGCAAACATTGTTCTGAATTTCTGTATTTATTTAATCTTTAAATAATTTAGGATTGGCAAGAATGAAATATTATTGTTTTAACATGTTGTTGGTGCTTTCAATATTGTATGTAATTTGGCGCTAGCCTGAAACAAGGAAGTATAGAGGGTTGAGTGAGGCACTGAATGTGACAACTCATAATTTGTGTTTCGGCGTCCATGTGTATTGATTGATAAACGGGTCTTAACTATCATCGCTTTTGTTTTTTGTTTTTTATTAATTTCAGTTTTGTACGGTTGGTTCTTTTACTACTACTACTACTACTACTACTACTACTACTACTACTACTACTACTACTACTACTACTGCTGCTACTACTACTACTACTACTACTACTACTACTAAAAAATTGAGCTTTTATATAGCGCAATATCCACTTAACGTGCTCAAAGCGCTTTACAAGGTGCCCTGGTCAACAGCAACACATAACATGTAGGACGAGACATGACGCTGTTAGGCGATATTACAATTTTTCGGACAAAGACAACGCTGTTAACGGCCAGGTACTCATTTTTACCTAAGTACGGTGAGAGAATGTGAGTAAAAGAGTCTTTTCCAAGGACTCAACTATGCGCCGAGCGAGGCTCGAACCCAGGACCTTCCTATCCGAAAGCGAGTGTCATACCACTAGACCACTAGCCGTACTATTACTACTACTACTACTACTAACTACTACTACTACTAAACTACTACTACTACTACTACACACTACTACTAACAACTAACAACTACTACTACTACTACTACTACTACTACTACTACTACTACTAACTACTACTACTACACTAACTACTACTACTACTAATACTATATAATACATATATATAATATATATACTAATAATAATAATAATAATAATAATAATAATAATAATAATATTAAGAATTTACGCGCTTTTCCCGTTCAGTCTATATGTAGGACCGGTAAAATAATGGTGTTATTTCATTGTGATATTTTACCATAAAAGATACATTATTTATGGAATAAACACTTTTCAGCGGGTAAAGGGATAATGTTAGCGTAAAAAGTATTGATGTTGGCGATGAAGAGCGCGTATATATTTTATTTATAACAATATACGAGATACCGCTTCGAAATTATGTTCAATATTATTACTGAGTCTAGATTTCTTCTCTCGTTTTAATTCCCCAACCAAGAACACTTTTTACAACTGCACATAAATAAATACTTGGGATTTTGACGTCTTTATTACCTATTACAATATACATGGAACGTTTCTGGTTAATAACCCCATTCCTAATCAACGCAGATAGTTCATATATATATATAATATATATATATATATATATATATATATATATAATATGAAGAAGAAGAAGAAGAAGAAGAGAAGAAGAAGAAGAAGAAGAAGAAGAGAGAGAAGAGAAGAAGAAGAAGAAGAAGAAGAAGAAGAAGAAGAGAAGGAGGAGGAGGAGGAGGAGGAGGAGGAGGAGGAGGAGGAGGAGGAAGAGGAAGAGGAAGAGGAAGAGGAAGAAGAAGAAGAAGAAGAAGAAGAAGAAGAAGAAGAAGGAGGAGGAGGAGGAGGAAGAGAGAGAGAGAGTGAGTGAGTGAGAGAGAGAAAGAGATATTGAGAGAGAGAAAGAGAGAGTTTGTGTGTGTATGTGTATATGTGTGTGTGTGTGTGTGTGTGAGAGAGAGAGAGAGAGAGAGAGAGAGAGAGAGAGAGAGAGAGAGAGAGTAGCGACGTCTTTCCAGATATAGAGGAGTGCTTGTAGATTAAATTTTATTTGTCTAACCCCTTGTCAATATACTTTTCGGAACGTGGAACAAAATGAACTCACAACATGGTACACAGAATACACATGTTGATTAATCAGAGCAGTTTGTAATCTAATCGTTCCTTCCGACAGCTCGGGTCCAATCAAATCCAATTCTTGTGACCCAATCATGTACTTTGTCGGTCGAGCAGTCAGGCAGTCCTCCTCCTTACTTTCCAAGAGAAGATTGGCGATCTTCACGTAATCGTCGAACGTCGTGATGTAAGAGATAACAATCTTGAGCACTTATATAGCGCAGTATCCACTAAACGTGCTCAAGGGGTCCCTAGCCAACAGCAACACTTAACACTCAGGACGAAATATGACGCCTGTCAGGCGACATTGCACTTTTTTTTGACAGACAAAACACTGTTATCGGCCAGGTACTCATAGTGCACCTGAGTACGGTGAGAGAATGTGAGTAAAGAGCCTTTTCCAATGACTTATCTTTGTGTCACTCTGAGCGGGACTCGAACCTTGGACTTTCTGGTCCGAAGGCGAGTGTTAACCACTAGACCACATAGCCACAAAAGGAGGATATACTCATCATAGACCATAACGTAGTTCATCCCATCCATACGTTTTTTTCATCATTCCAAAAGGCGTGCGGAGGGATTCGCTGTTTCGAGTCGTTGAAACAAATCGCGAATTTTCTAAATACGTTTTTAATCGCGTGATGAACATAACTGCCTTCTATCCCATATCTATTAGATTTTTATTTATTTATTTATTTATTTATTTATTTATTTATTTATTTATTTATTTATTTATTTATTTATTTATTCATTTATTTATTTAATTATTTATTTACCTTTCTCGGTATCATCTTCCATCTGCAACGTCCAGTTTAAAAAGAGAACTATCATCACCCTCTGCATCTGATGAGGATTTAGATTACGCAGATGGCATTAGGCTATTCTTCCATAGATTTCAGGATATATGCTACTAGAAGACTGAAAGTTTACACATGGCAACAAGCTCAATTGGACTCAGAGTAAACAGCAAGAAGACCAAAGTCATGAGATTCAACATATTAAACAAAGATCCAGGACTTATTGATGGAAATCCTCTAGCAGATATTCAAGAATTCACTTACTTGGGCAGTAAACTGACAACAGTTGGTGACTGCAATGCAGAGATCAAAACCAGAATCAGTAAGGCAAACCAGACATTCGCTTCCCTCAAACAAATTTGTAGAGCAACGGGATTATATTCCAGCACTAAAATAAATATTTTAAAAGGTAATGTCTTGAGCATTTTGCTCTATGGATCAGAATGTTGGAAGATCACAGAGAGCATCATCCAGACACTTGGAGTATTCCAAAACAAATGTTTGCGACGAATCATCACGAAATTCTGGCCACACAATATGACATGAGGACCTGAGAGCGAGAGCTGAAGTTAAGTTTCTGGAGAGTCTCATTAGATGGCAATGGTTGGGGCATGTCTGTCGCAGGCCTGATGAAACACTGATAAGAAAGGCTCTGCGATGGACACCTCAAGGAAAGAGGAAGCGAGGCCGCCCCAAGGAGACCTGGAGACGTTCCGTAGAGAGGGACCTAAAACAGAAAGGTCTGTCACCAGATGTGGCCCCAAGAATAGCTGCTGACAGGACCAGGTGGAGATCCCTTGCATCGACTCAAGTGCCATCAGGCCCGGAGAGGATTGAGTGAGTGAGTGAGTGAACCGACGACAAATACCGTCTTTTCCGTCAACAAATTGTGGATTCCGTTAATTTTGAGATTGATTGGGTTAAGATGAGGTTGTGCTGGCAAATTGATTTTGTTTTTCCTACTTTTATGAGTTTTTATTTTGTTTGTTTGGGGTATTTTGGTGTAAAATTCTCACGTGCCAGTTTCTGTACGAGTACAATATGATACGTTACAGATGGTACGCGACAACTGCATGATGCTTGTGTTTCATGCAATTACTCGTGATCAAAACCATGAAATAATTCCGTACCTTTAGTTGCCTATAACTTGTCATGAGATAACATACACGTTAATAAAATAATATTTCTATTGTCCGCTCCAAGCCGTCATTCCTTTTTATTCATTGGCGCACAGTGACAATCCCCGAAGCATTTCTTCTGAAATTCCAAAATCATGTGACAGTCTATCATTGCGACTGTTTCCATTTCCTTTTTATCAAATCATAAAGCCTAAGCATGCTGTTGAATGCTTTGAATTGGTTGTTCCTACTTTATCTCGCCTGATAATTCGACTGATCATCTATCAATAAGGGAGGGAAAATATAAGTATATGATATTAATGCTTAATACATCTTTCACTGCAAACATCTCAAACTTGATGGAGTGAAAGGGACTGACAGATGATATTATATATTCAAGTAACAGGACACAGAACTATAATATAATGCATATCGAATGGCTCAGAGAACCTGTCCTCTGTTTGGAGCTCTCTCACTTCTTTACTATCATACCTAAAACGTTGAAATTCTTACGGCATAAAGATCTGATATTCACATTTATGGCATCGATATTTCATTAAAATAAACGAACTTCTGATTAGACTTTACACAAAAATAAAAAACATGATTCCAAATTGAGATATTTTGAAAGTGCGTGATTTCTTACGTTGATGGGTTCACATTTTGGTTGATTACAATCGCTTGAATGGTTGTTACTTGTGCAACATTTCTTCTTTTTTTTTGTGTGTGTGTATTTGTTTTTGTGTAAAACGACAAGACATTTATTTTAAACGCGTGGGGAATAACCTAATCAATACAGCACGAAAACATTGTCTTAAAAAGGTCTTGCATTGATAGAAAACTTCTTAGAATTATGATGGAGATTTAAATGAATTTGTAAGGAATTCTCTAATAAAGGTAGCTATTAAGATCTGTCGACCAGATTATTAGAAAATAGTCACTTCTGGGTCATCTGATAGATTAAAGGTTAGTGGAAGGCATTGCTCAGTAAGAACAAAGGACAGCATTGGCAAAGTTACTGCAAAGTAACAATCCACCTACAGACAAAATCTCAGAGAGAATCTGCCAAATCAAAGGTAGATCGATCGATCATGTGTACAAAGAATAATTCTTTTAAAATATATCAAAGAAAAGTCTATGAATAGACTAAACACATTAAGTCTGAGTGCATCATTAAAGTTACGTTGATTGCGTTGGGCATTAGAATTTTTGAAACGGTAGGCCTACATTGAAACTGACCTCGTTAAAATGTATTTTCAACATGAGAAAAAAGATTCTATGAATAATCAAAATAATCGTTGATACAAAACTGGATCAAAAATATTACTTCGTGTTGGTGGTTTATGTTGCACTTTTAGTAAATTCTCACAGACATTCATATTATGGAAGAGGAAGAGGACGAAGCGGAAACGCGTATCCTTGTGAAGAATATAGGCATTCCAACTATCGGGTTAACTTCTGTGGTGAAATGGTAACCAGTCTGACCGGTAATCAGGAGGTCTGAGGTTCGATCCCCAGTCGAACCAGGCTGAATTTTTGGAATGTTATTTTTCTTGTATTTTTCTCTCTGTTTTGTCTGGCACTGTTCCAAACACGCGTTTTCTTGCACCAGTGCCTGCTTTCTTATTCGTAACAAGGCAAAAATAACTATAGTGTGGCATCAACAAAATATATCCATTTTTGACTTGAAGTGTTCTTTGCTTCGAGGGGAGATAACTGTATTTATCATTGGGTTGCATTTGATTACTATCTCTCCATCTTACCTCAGACATCTATCTTTAAATATTATTGTCCTTTCCTCAAAAAGATGTGCAAGTATAATTTCAAGATAGTTCTAATGCATTTTAGATATTAAAAAAAAATGGAAAGTGGTTGTTTTATTTTTCACAAGCAGATCAATAATTATCATTGTGGCTTTGTGGTCTTGTGATTTATCTCTCAATTGTGACCTGCTACCAGCTCAGGGTTCGATTCCCGCTGTTAACGGTGCAAAGTTAAGTTATTGGCTCTTTAGTACTGTTTCGCGGGCGTAAAATGACTACATGGCCGGAAACAGGTATGGTCCTTAAAAAAAGCAATGTAATAACGGCTTAGAAGCGTCATTTCTTTGCCATATTTTTAGTGACACTGTCGTTTGAGACCCTTTGAAGAGCGTTTTGAGCAAACAGCAGATATTAAGCTATAGATAGTTCGAAGTTGACGTCACTCGGGTCTTTGTTATTGTATTTTGCTATCCGCTTTTATGAGTAATTCTCACTAAACTGTATTGTCCTGACTATAAACGATCATGGTTACACACAGTTTTGTGTTGTGGTCCGTTTTACTTCCGGATGGCAATATTATGAGCTCCTTAGCCAAGCGCATACTATCTATATAAAAGATCACATTTTGTGTGTGTTTGTGAGATTTTTTTCGTCTAAAGTTTAAACCGGGATAATTGTTGGTACTCATATTATTGAGTTCCACGAGTTTTTACTTATTGCGTTTTGCTTCCATACATTTTGTTCGCGCAATGTATACCATTTAAATTCCCATAGTCCCTGGGAAAAATGACAACGTCTCTACCTGTGTTGGAAATAACTATATTAACAAAGTTAGAACCCAACCATGACGTCAGTGATTCGTCCACGGCTTCCTCGAATTTTCTGTAATTTAATTTCATCGTGATGTTTTTTTCCTTCGAATCTTCCAATGCAAGATGAGGGTTCGACCTGTGGCCCATTAGTTTTTATCTGGCTTCCCATTTAGCACACGTCGAGATTAGAATTAACCCGACACATACGTGCGTTGGTGTTGACACTAGAAGACCATGACAGATAGCACGTACAACAAAACATCGAACTTCCATTTCTTTTTATTTTCTTTTTTTTTAAAAATGTAACACATGCTGGTAAGGAAAACACATTATAATCTGAAATGGAATTGAAATGATTCATTTTCAAATTATGGTTGGCGTCATCGACGGTCATCGGACACACCTTTCATTTACAACGAATATTAGATGAAAAATTTGTTATTCCTCTGCTTTTGTGTCCAAATTGTTAAAGTTCCCAGATTTTGATCAAAACAACAATAGCAGAAAAAAAATCATCATCATCATCATCATCATCATCATCATCATCATCATCAGCATCCATCATCATTGGCGCCCATTGTACTAGTTAATTTTTCCAGGAAAATGATCGGAAAAGCAGAAAAACACTTAACATCTGAATATTTGACCCGGTCACAGTTGTCAAAATAAAATCCTTTTCCCGCGATGTTCTCAGAGAAATTAAACTTGGAAAGTTATGAAACTCGACCAGGCGGCAACGACTTCTCATGCAGTTTATTTATATTTGTTTTATTGATTTAAAAAAAATTCTTCTCGTTATTCAAGAAAGCATAAAAAGGCTCTTTGATGTTTTCTGAAGTTTTAGAAAATAACCCAAGAAGCATGATTTACCTGCTTTGTGATTTCTTATACCGTCGAAGTCAACTGATCTAAATCTGGAAGATCGACGGACTGGCGGCGATAAAGAGCAATCCTATTGGGATTTCCAACACGATTTAAGCTACCGGCTCGGAGTAGCTCTCTGTCTCTGTCTCTCTCTCTCTCTCTCTCTCTCTCTCTCTCTGTCTCTCTCTCTCTCTCTCACACACAAACACACACACACACACGCACACACACTCTCTCCTTCTCTCTCTCTCTCTCTCTCTCTCTCTCTCTCTCTCTCTCTCTCTCTCTCTGTGATTGAGAAAGCGAAATCCAGTTATGTGTGGGTTTTCTCCAATGTATTGTGTATACATTCCCCATCACATGTGATTTGCCGTAAGCTTTGTCCAAGTTAAATCGTCAGACTGGGCTTATTGTCTGGATTTTGTCGCCCATCATGCTAACCGCTTGGGGTTAATTATGTATTACCCGTCACGCAACCATTTCACAAACGGGGATGAGCCTGAATGGTACCTTATGTCTCCCTCTTCCGTTTTGTTGCTGTTGTTTATTATGTATTGTTCCGTTTTGTTTTGTTTATGTTTTTGTGTTTTGCTTTTCATCTGAAGAATTATATATTTTAAATCTTTATTGTTTGTGTCGTTGCCCTGTAGGCGAAAATAAAATCTTTCAGCGTCCCAAATTCGTGTGAAAACGACAAAAATTATGGGCACAGCTAAGTGTAAAGAAGAAACTGCGGTATAAACACATTGGGATCGTTCTCAGAATGTATTAAGGACCTAGAAAATTCGGCGACCAGAATTCTATTGTTTGACTGGGTGTAAGAGGTTTGTAAATGGGAGGAGGGGTTGTTTGCCGGATAAATTATTTTTAAAAAACGAGTATGATAGAGTTTCTTAGAATCCTCCAATTTAAAAAAAAAAGGTTGTGCAAAAGGATATGGGGTTACTATGTTACCGGGTACAGAGGCAATATTAGAGAGAACTAGTTATCGAATGAATATCAAATCTCTCCAGCAGGAGACATAGAGTAGGGTGAGAGATTGATAGTTAAGTGCAAGGAAGAAAATAAAATGGATACAATGAATGTGTAGAGAGTGCAAACGCCCCTTCATGAATTATGAATACAGGTTTCTTTGCTCCTTATGGGTGGGGGGTGAGAATGTGTGCATCCGACTGGTATTTCTGCACATGACGACCTAAATACACATAGGTGAAATGCAGTTTAGTCTATAAATCGAACCTCCGAAAGGGAGGGGGGGGGGGGGGGTCAATCATCCTCATTCTAATTGTGTATGTGATATATTTCTGTATGTACATGACTTACCTCGTTGATTTTATGTTAACATTCATTGCTTTGTCATTACTATCACCATCATTGTCTTCACCTCCATCAGTGTATTCAGTCATTTCATGGTCATTCTTACCAGCGTCATTGCTATGACAATGGTCATCTACGTCATCGTTATCATTGTCGCCAACATCAGCATCATCGACATCCTCATAACCATCCACATCATATTCGTCCGTTTCCACTAGCAACACAAATTATATCATCGTGCTCATTAATACTAACCTCATCATCACTGGCATCACCATCAACACCTTCAGCATAACATTTTACCATTATCATCAAATATCAAATCGCACCTATCTTTTTTGAGTAGTCTTTCTCTTTCTCTCTCTCTCTCTCTCTCTCTCTCTCTCTCTCTCTCTCTCTCTCTCTCTATATATATATATATATATATATATATATATATATATATATATATATATATATATATATTATATATATATATATATATATATATATATATATATATACACATATACATGGTGACATTTTGACTGGCTGTGTTTATGTGATTTACACACAATGCGACAGTTGTGTGCGTGCGTATGTGTGTGTGTGTGTGTGCGTGCGCGCGCGCGTGTTGTGTGCGTGTTTATGTGTGTGTGCGGTTTTTTTTTTCTTCTTCTAGAAACGATTTTCTGTCATTTGCTGTGTTCAATGACTTAATTTCAATGTTATAGTGACCGTTTATTTTTATTTTTTATTTTTCTTTAGAAATGTGTCTTTCCTTGTCAATCTGTGTTTGTTGACTTAATTTTCAATGATAGTGACGTTGAACCTATTAATAATATGCTATTTATTTGAATATGGATTTTTTCTTCTTCTGTCATTGTCTGTGTTTGATGACTTATTTTTCAACGACCATTGACATACTTGCGCATATGCTATTTGTTGGAACATGAATTTTTATTTATATATATAAATATTGTATCTCCCCCCCCCCCCCACCCCCTTAGAAATGTGTTTCTGTCATTGTCTGTGCTCGATGACTTATTTTTCAATGTTAGTGACCGTTGACTTATTTTTATTTATATATTATGTTATTTATTTTGTTTCCTGTAAAATGATTTCCAATGTTTATTTTTATTTTGGTCAAGTTATTGTTATTTATTTATTTTTCAATTATTTATCTATTTATTTTTTTCTGTCTATTTATTGATGATATTCATGTGTATTATTTATTTATTTATCTATTTGATTAGTTTGGTAGTTTTCTTCTCACTGTATTGATTTGAAATTAAATGTAAATGTATGGTACATATTGGTAATTGCCTAAAATAAACCTTTGAAATGAAATTGTATCAAAAGTGTATTCACGACAGGCATTGTTTTTGTTTTTAAGGGTTTTACGGCGCTTGCAACAGATTTAGGTCATATCAGCGCCAGTAAAAAGGAAGAAAATGGATAGTAAAAAGTTCTAGAATTACAATTAAAGCACCCAAGAAAAGGTAAGACAAAGGGGAACTGGGAACAAATAGGGATCAGATGTAGATTCCAAGAGCATACCACCAATGTACTTAGTTTGAGATCACCTATAAGTCTCATCCGGACACAAGCACAAAATCCAACAGAGAGGACTACACTCAAATGCTTACATTATACACTAAAAATAACAAATATAATAATACATAACAGAGAGATGATTTACAAGGAAAAAAAATATCATCTCCCAAAACAATAACTATGCATTTGACTGTTTCCCTCCCAGCCAAGACTCCAACCAGGGCCAGGACAAAATCAAGTAACCTCATGCCAAGACAAAGACAGAAAGCATGTTGGAAAACAGATATAAGGGGATAGAAGACACAGTATGGACCTCCGACATGATGTTCCATATTTGCATTTTCTTTTTCTTTTTCAGGCAATATCCAAACTTTCTTTGGAAGTGAGAAAACAACAATCGTCTACAATCAAAACCAAAGACGATGTATCTCAGGTAAGTCTGAAATTGCATGCGAATATCAGTTAAAATTTGATACATGATACGAGTATTACTCTTTTTTCTGGAGTCATGAACCCAAAAGGGAATAGATTGTCCGAGGAACTCAGTCACTGCTGCCGAACCTGAGCGACTTTGTGTTGTATCTTTTATAAGAGTCATTTCTACTCCCTTTATCTTACCATATATTTTGGTCTAAGATATCTTATGTAAACTTTACCCTAAGCATATCCAACTTCCTTCTCTTACCGTCTCAATTCTCATCTATAATATTTTTCCTATGAACAAAAAGTATCGAAATTTCATTCAAGAAAACAAGAAAGACAGAAAACAAACCAATAAGCTTTACTCGAGAGTGGAGGATGCCTGATTATAAACAAAAATCCGTTGACCAATATGACATTTGATAGTTTTTCTTTCTTTCTGAGAACGAAGGCAATGCTTTTGTCAAGACCGGAAACCACAAAGATAGGACAACAGTAGAGAACGGATATAATGAGTAACTCAAGGAAGAAATATAAGTCTCTATATGAATAGTTATTTATGTTAGTTGTCTTCACACTTACAAACTTTCTGACACCTTCTCCCTCTGAGACGGTTTTCGACTTCAGTCTTAAACAAAGAACGAAAATACGTATGTACATAAACACGAGTTCATTGCAACCTTTAGTTCGTTACGTTATATAACTTTAATAGTTATTTTGAGGCACAGATATGCCTATGTTGTATTATTATCTGTCAATTCGGTTCAAGTATCAATGTGCCCAGCTGTATATTCATTTTCATTGACCTCACTTAAAAGAGCAGGCCATTGATTCTATCACAGCAAAAGCCGTTGACATTTTCTTATGGCTTCAATTAAATTGTCACACACCAGACTAGGTTATTTCCTGTAATATCTGGTTAATGTTTAATGTCAATTATAATTTCACTTTTGCAATACGAAACATCAGATTGGGATTATGCGAACTTTTCAGATACGATAGTGTTGTTCATTGTCTTGAATTTAGGTTTGAAAACTACCAGCAACCAGCCAATGCAAACACATTGATAAAGTTGAATTAAACTGAAACTCGAGCATTCTATAGCGCAAATCCAGTAAACATGCTCAAAGCGCTTTACAAGGGGTTCCTAGCGGAACAGAAATATTTAACATGCAGGACAAGACATGACGCCTATTGGGCGTTGGGCGATATTACAATTTTTTTTTTTTTTGCAACGGAGACAACGCTGTAAAGGGCTAGTACTCATTTTATACAGCCATTTCCAAGGACTAAACTATGAGTCGCTCAGCAGAACTCGAACGTTGGACTTTCGCTCCTAGGACGAATGTCTTACCACAAGATACACTTATGCTTGTACTAATAATGTATGTGTACAGGACAAGAAGTGTATTGATCTAAAAATACGCACTGAAAATGGACCGGTTCAAGAAAGAAACATTCTATCTATGAATTACAATATAAAACTAGGACAATTAACGGTAAAAAGTACTTTGAGAAAAGAAATGACTTCAGATATTTCTTGAAACTCACAGTATTGCTCGAGAGTGGAAGAGATACAGTAAGCAAATTCCAAACAGTTGGGCCAGGTTTGACAAGCGATCTACCACCGAAAATTTCAATATTGTTTTAGGTACTGATGGCAATTTATGATCCTGAAATTTCTGCTCTATTATTTGCTCGTATGGGGTGATTAATTCTTTTACGCTGGGTCAGTTCCGCCGAAAATATTATAACAAAAACAGAGAAATTTTGTATTCAATTCTCGCTTTCACACGGAGCCACAATGAAGAGTGCGGAGTATATCAGTAAAGTGAGTGGAGCAGGCACTTATGTTGGTATCAAGATATGAAGTGAGTAGAAAAGTGCCAGAAGACAATAGAGAATAAATTTTTTTTTCGCGGCGGTGGTGGGGTTTGAACCTGCGACCTTATTGGTACGACAACTCCGCCTGGCAGGTGAGAGCGTGGCTCTACCGTGTGAGCTATCCACGAACACAAAAATATTCGTTTCAAACCCAAAGTCATTTCTAGATCCCTCTCTCACCCACTTCTTGAGATCGTCGATTCGTTCGCCACCATCGCGAAGTAATTTTGACCAGCAGTTAAGCTTAATAGCCAATATTCTCATCACAAACATATAACATAGAAACGATTGAGACATTGAGTATGCTCCGGTGTATGGGGTGAATTTTTAATTCAGAAAAGTGAGTGGAGCAGGCACTTATGTTGGTAACAACAAGATATGAAGTGAGTAGAAAAGTGCCAGAAGACAATAGAGAATAAAATTTTTTTTCGCGGCGGTGGTGGGGTTTGAACCTGCGACCTTATTGGTACGACAACTCCGCCTGGCAGGTGAGAGCGTGGCTCTACCGTGTGAGCTATCCACGAACACAAAAATATTCGTTTCAAACCCAAAGTCATTTCTAGATCCTCTCTCTCACCTACTTCTTGAGATCGCCGATTCGTTCGCCACCATCGCGAAGTAATTTTGACCAGCAGTTAAGCTTAATAGCCAATATTCTCATCACAAACATATAACATAGAAACGATTGAGACATTGAGTATGCTCCGGTGTATGGGGTGAATTTTTAATTCAGAAAAGTGAGTGGAGCAGGCACTTATGTTGGTAACAACAAGATATGAAGTGAGTAGAAAAGTGCCAGAAGACAATAGAGAATAAAAAATTTTTTTCGTTTCTATGTTATATGTTTGTGATGAGAATATTGGCTATTAAGCTTAACTGCTGGTCAAAATTACTTCGCGATGGTGGCGAACGAATCGGCGATCTCAAGAAGTGGGTGAGAGAGGGATCTAGAAATGACTTTGGGTTTGAAACGAATATTTTTGTGTTCGTGGATAGCTCACACGGTAGAGCCACGCTCTCACCTGCCAGGCGGAGTTGTCGTACCAATAAGGTCGCAGGTTCAAACCCCACCACCGCCGCGAAAAAAAATTTTATTCTCTATTGTCTTCTGGCACTTTTCTACTCACTTCATATCTTGTTGTTACCAACATAAGTGCCTGCTCCACTCACTTTTCTGAATTAAAAATTCACCCCATACACCGGAGCATACTCAATGTCTCAATCGTTTCTATGTTATATGTTTGTGATGAGAATATTGGCTATTAAGCTTAACTGCTGGTCAAAATTACTTCGCGATGGTGGCGAACGAATCGGCGATCTCAAGAAGTGGGTGAGAGAGGGATCTAGAAATGACTTTGGGTTTGAAACGAATATTTTTGTGTTCGTGGATAGCTCACACGGTAGAGCCACGCTCTCACCTGCCAGGCGGAGTTGTCGTACCAATAAGGTCGCAGGTTCAAACCCCACCACCGCCGCGAAAAAATTTTTTATTCTCTATTGTCTTCTGGCACTTTTCTACTCGGAGTATATCAGTAGCACTGTCAAAATGTGATTTTGCTATCACCAATCTGGACGCACTGTTTTGAACTCTCTGGAGTTTATTTATCTTCACGTCTGGAGGGCTTGCAAACAAAGGGTTACAACAACCAGGACGGGCTAAGATCAATGGTTCACATATAAAATGATATATGAAATTCAGCTCATTTCAAAATTGATCATTTTCACGGATCGATATACTGATCCACGGAGAGGTTGCGGTATAAAATAACACCAATATTTTTTGCTGTAACTGACTGAGACCTGAAATGTCAATATTCTCCATTGTAAAAAAGGTGTGTTCATGCATTTAAACTTTAACTATGACGCAACCAAAAGAATTTCATTCGTTTTATCATTCAGTTTGAAATTTTTGGTCAGCATTGGCAATTTGATCAATTTACAGCAGCGCTCCATATCCACGAAAAATTGTTATTAACACGTCCGTATTGTTTCTTAAGTGTTTAAGTACATTGACATTGGATACCAACAACTCTCATAATAAGATCTATCGCTACAAACACAGAGCATGTGAAATGTTTATCCAATTATAATGTTCATAATCTTAAGAATGACAAGACTGTTGTGTCTTTTACGATTTTCCGTGTATTTAACCACGCGGGTTATTTCCATGACAGCTGTCGAATTTTAATTCGGAACTTCTATGGATTAAGTGCATTCGAAATTCCTAATTTTGCTCATTTTAAGTCGGAACTAGCTTCAATGTTGTTGTGTAAACACATATGTTTCTTTACTGGAATCAAAACATAGGCTATCAGAATCGACGCCAGTTAGACAATATTACAATTTGTACCCCCACAGAGCCAACGTTGTTAACGACCAGGTACTAATTTTACATGGTGAAAGAATGTGGGTAAAGAGCATTGTTCAAGACATGCGCCGCTCAGAGCGGGACTCGAACACAGGGACTTCTGATCCAAATGCGAGTGACATAACACAAGACCACAGTTGTGAAGTTATTGTTACATTTTCCTCCTCCTCCTCCTCCTCCTCCTCCTCCTCCTACTACTACTACTACTACTACTACTACTACTACTACTACTACTACTACTACTACTACTACTACTACTACTACTACTATTATTATTATTATTATTATTATTATTATTATTATTATTATTATTATTATTATTATTATTATTATTATTATTATTATTATTATTATTATTATTATTATCATTATTTCTTCTATTACCATCTCTTCTACTACTATTACTACTTCTAATATTTACAATTATGTTATGTCTTTTATCTTCCATTATTTTCTCGTACGCTGACCGGCCGTATCGTTCCTATGCACCCCAGGGACTCTATTTACAAACCCACGTCACGCTAACACTTCATTCACCAAAGATTGGAAAAAAATTGAGCTTTTATATAGCGCAATATCCACTAAACGTGCTCCAAGCACTTTTCAGTGTGTCCTTGGCCAACAGCAACATTTAACACGAAGGACCGGACATGACGCCTGTTAGGCGAAATTACAAAAAAATGTCGGACAGAGACAACGCTGTTAATGGCCAGGTACTCATTTTACACCTGAGTACTGTGAGAGAAAATGAGTAAAGAGTCTTCTGCAAGGACTCAACTATGCGCCGAGCGAGGCTCGAACACAGGACCTTCCGATCAGAAAGCGAGTGTCATACCACTAGACCACATAGCCGCGCGTACAGAGGCTTACGATCTATACTCCATTTATTCTATTTGTTTTCCAAGTTCCTTTGTTTATTGGTGTGCTGACGAAGGGTTTGAACTCGAATTGTCCATTATCTATACCGTTCCCATCCGAAACCTTTCCATTTTCACCTTGTCTTGAGTATTTTCACGATCCCAGACTTTAGGCATCTTCCACCGCTCTCAGGTATCAAAGGCCCATGGCTATTCAAATATTGGAGTCAATTTTGGCGACTTTTTGAACATAAACTCATAATAAATTAAGCCATGATTCAAGAAGTATAAAGGCAGACCACCCACGTCAATTCATACTTCCTTAAATAGATAACTAAAACGCCTCCAAAATAACCACGAACGAAAATCAACAGATGGACTATCATCAGCTTTCACAGCAAAAGAAGTAAGCTTAAAGAGAGGCTGCCGAGGCGTCTATACTATTACAAGCTGCTCCGCCGGCCACAAACCTTGTCTGCTGCATTTACTGGTACGAATGTTCTAACCCGAATAAGACCATGGACAGAAAATAAAACAGACTGATAGACAGACAGACAGACATCTGTCCGAGGAGAAAAGAAAACCGTTAATATCTATTAATATCGAGATATCAGTGCTGCACATCGACCCCACAACTCAGGACTAAAAGCTAAGCCATTAGGACTTTCAACAATTTTAAAGGCAAAGCACATGAGTGCTTATAACAGATAATTGTAAATCACATATCGATTAACTTTTATCATTTTATCATCGTGAAGGAAATTGAACCCAGAGCGCTTCCTTAGTGTAATTCATCTCTTACAGGATGAAAAGACAGATAATGTCTACTTTTTCTTTCTACCTTAAAATAAATTCTTTCCTGTAAATTATTGAAATAAATAGTTTGTATTCAATTGTTATTTTGATTATTAAAAACAAGTGACCCGAATGTCACTCTTAATTACCACTAAATTAAGCTTGAGTCATTTATGGTGTTTGTAATTTGTAATTTAAGCTGGTGTTTCGGAGTAAAAGCTCTATATAAGTTTTCATTATTATTATTATTATTATTATTATTATTATTATTATTATTATTATTATTATTATTATTATTATTATTATTATTATTATTATTATTATTATTATTATTATTATTATTATTGTTATTATTATTATTATTATTATTATTATTTGTAACGCACAAGATAGGTTCGAACTCAAATTATAGTGTTCGTTCGGACAACAAACCCATAATACACAACCCCACGCCCCACAGTGGCACTGACCACTCCAATTCGTTTATTGATCTCTTGTACACAAAAAATATGCTCCACCTACGTATTTTCCCCCCGATATTGGGGATGCGTTTTGTCTTATGCAATACGTAGCTTTTGTCCAAGTATTCTAGCGTAGTCTTACAAAACTGTGTTCTCCCCATTTTGGCCACAGCACTTTTACTATATACCGACATATTAAGATGTCCGGCAACTTGTTATACAGTCTTAAACCTACAAAGGCCCATTGGTACTAGCCACTACAATTTGTTATTGATCTTTTGTACACAAAAATATATTAATGTCTGCTCCACCTACTTATTTTTTCCCCGATATTGGGGATGTGTTTTGTCTTATGCAATACGTAGCTTTTGTCTAAGTATTCCAGCGTACTCTTACAAAACTGTGTTTTCCCCATTTTGGCCACTGCTCTTTTACTATATATATACCGACACATTAAGATGTCCGGCAACTTGTTAAACAATCTTAAACCCAAGACCGCTCCAAAAGCTTACGGTTTACCTTTTTGACACATAGAGAGGGAGGGGATAATCGTAATTTATGGATAAATGAAAAGTGTTTTGTTTGTGTATATCTGTGTTATGTGGCTACAGGCCAGACAACTGTCATTATCTCAATAGCATCTAAAGAAGTAATAACCACCTCACTTTCCAGGTATGTCGTGCGGTACAGCGTAGTTGTCCATCGTTCCCCCCTTTCTTTGTTCTATCTATCTATCTATCTATCTATCTATCTATCTATCTATCTATCTATCTATCTATCTATCTATCTATCTATCTATCTATCTATCTATCTATCTATCTATCTATCTATCTATCTATCTATCGATATATCCATCCATCTATCTATCTATCTATCTATCTATCTATCTATCTATTGAATCGTGTTTGATACAAATATGGTACGAAAAGTGCTCGACATGTAGTAATGGAGCGAATTATTATTTAAAATATTTACCACAATGTTTGGGGCAGTCTACATCGATGTTTCAGGCTTAATTTGCCATCTTCAGGACTGAGTTGTTTTTTTGACTGTTGTTGTTTCTTGAAGTGGTTCCGGTTTGAAGTTAATTAAGAGGAATTTGCGCCGATGGGGACACTTTCCGTAGATCTCACTTTTCATGTTGAGTGTGGCTTCATGAGGTTGTTTGATTATAGTATATTTTTCTTCCAGGCATAAGCTACATTGTTTTGATGTTGGTGTGTATCCTGTTGCTTTAGATAAAATTTTCCATGAAATGTTGTGGTCTATTTTGTTGTCTTTTAATTTCCAAATATGTTCGCTGAGTTTTGTGGATGTTTTTTTGTTAGTGTTTCTAAATGTTGAGGTGTGGAGGTTGTATCTTGTTTTGAAATTATTTTCTTATTATTTTATTATTATAAACAAGATACAACCTCCACACCTCAACATTTAGAAACACTAACAAAAAAACATCCACAAAACTCAGCGAACATATTTGGAAATTAAAAGACAACAAAATAGACCACAACATTTCATGGAAAATTTTATCTAAAGCAACAGGATACACACCAACATCAAAACAATGTAGCTTATGCCTGGAAGAAAAATATACTATAATCAAACAACCTCATGAAGCCACACTCAACATGAAAAGTGAGATCTACGGAAAGTGTCCCCATCGGCGCAAATTCCTCTTAATTAACTTCAAACCGGAACCACTTCAAGAAACAACAACAGTCAAAAAAACAACTCAGTCCTGAAGATGGCAAATTAAGCCTGAAACATCGATGTAGACTGCCCCAAACATTGTGGTAAATATTTTAAATAATATATCTATCTATATCTATCTATCTATCTATCTATCTATCTATCATATATATATATATATATATATATATATATATATATATATATATATGTCTATCTGGATATTTATTATATAACTGGACCTTGGTCTTCCTCTTCATCGTTTGCCTTCCATTTTCCCCTGTGCTACACCTTTCACATAGCCAAAGCGGGTTTCGCCAAGACCGAAGCACATCGGACGTTGTATGGACACATAAATGGTTGGCAGCAAAGGCACTCAAAGAAAACATATCCATAACAATAACCGGAATCGATATGTCCGCAGCCTTTGATACGATCGACAGAGGAAAACTTTTGGAGATATTAACAGAAATAGTAGACGAAGACGAGCTCCGAATAATCCGATTTTCCTCAGCAACACAAAGATACAACCAAGGATATACGGGGCCACAAAACAGACGCAGTTCGAAAGTAACATCGGGACCCCCAAGGAGATAGTCTGAGCCCGATTCTGTTCACAATATACTTAGAACACGCTCTGAAAGAAGTTCGAAAAGTCATTCCAAAACCAACGACTCATATTTAGAATGCAATCCCTAGAGAAATCGCCTATGCAGATGATGTCGATTTTATTGGATCAACACCAGCAAATATAGACATCATACAAAATACCCTCATGAAATATAACCTCCAAGTCAATGTCAATAAAACCGAATTTACAACAATATCGAGGAACAAAGAGGAATGGAAAAGAACAAAGAAAGTCGGCTCACTAATTGGAGACACCGAGGATGTACAAAGAAGAAAACAGCTATCAAACGCCGCACTCAGTAAACTCACCAATGTATGGATTAGAGGTGACAAAATAAAGAGAAAAACCAAACTGAAACTGTACCATGCTCTTGTAAAACCGGTACTTCTGTATAACTGCGGCACTTGGGCGTTGACAAAATCCGAAGAAGAACATCTGGATGCCTTCCATCGCACACAGCTAAGAAGGGTACTGGACATCAAATACCCCAAAAAGATCTCAAATGAATCACTCTATAAGATCACAAAAGAAAGACCAATCTCCCTTGACATTTTACAACAACGATGGCAACTTTTCGGTCACATACTACGCAGGGACAAAAACATACCAGCAAACCAAGCCATGTCGGGATACTTCCAAAAACACGGGAACCTTTTCAGAGGAAGACCGATCACAACACTCCCTGTGATCCTAAACAAAAACCTCACAACACTTGGACAAAGCATTAGTCTCATAACGGCAGGGGACCTTGAAAATCTGAGAACCCTAGCAGAGGACCGGCAATATTGGAGACACCTCACACAGGAAATACTGGAAACAGCCAAGGCGACCCGATCTTTCGGTCGAGACGCGAAAGGCATCTAAGTCAAGTAAGGCTACACCTTTCATTAGGGTGCATCGATTTCGGCTTATGTGACCGGAAAACTGAGTTTTCTTCTTTTGATGACCTTTAGTAGTTATGGCATGACCTCCAGCTCTTCAAGTATGCTGTTATTGGTTCTTCTTTCGATCCAGCTTACCCTCATCATCCGTAGAACCGCATTTCGGAAGAGATTATACGTTTTACGTCTTGGTTCTTGAGGGCCCATCCTCCGTGCCGTGCATATGTCATCACTGCCCACACCGATACTTTTACTAATTTTATATTCAAGTTATGCCCTATGGATGTGTCTTTCCAGATATTGTTTAGAGAGGTCATTCTGTTATTCGCCATTGCAATTCGGTTGTTTATATCCATCGAGCAGTCGCCATTTTGCGTTTTAGTGGATCTCAAATATCTAGAATGAGACAAGCATTAAATCTCTTCGTTTTTAATGAGCATGGTTTGATCTTTAACTTCTCCGATTTGTACTTTGTCTTTTTAGCATTTAGTTTGATGCCTTTAACCTCACCTGCGTTGTTTAGATCATTAATGAATGTTGTTGCCTCTGAGTGGCTGTTAGTAAGGATCGCGGTGTCATCTGCATATCTGAGATTTGATATTTTTCGACCTATTTTGATTCCAAAATTATCAGCAGCTGCTTATCTCATTATTTGTTCGGTGTATATGCTGAATAGGTGTGGTGACAGAATGCAACCTTGTCTTACACCTACTCCTGTTATTAAGCGTTCGGCGTGGTTGTTGTTCCAGCGAATTCTGAGTTCCTGGTTTGCGTATAAAGATTGTATGAGGGCAACAACGTGTGATGGGAAATCCATGTCGTGTAGGGTCTGAAAATGTTTTTCATGCTCAACACTGTCAAAGGCTTTGCTGTAGTCTATGAAGATGATGTATGCCTCTTTGTGAATTTCATGTAGTTTTTCTATGATGACTTGAAGTGCGCAGAGCATGTATCCAGTAACTCTTCCTGGTATGAAACCGGACTGAAACTGTTCTTCTGCTAGTTCTGTTTCTATTTTAGCTTTCATTCTTTCTAGGATGACATAGAGCCTGTTTTTACTAACATGATTAATGACTGATATGGTTCTGTAATTGCTGCACTCCTGATTTATGTAACATTACAATTTCTTATTTCTATTCATCTGGCCATTGAAATGTCTCACAGATCTTACAGCGCATGTTCTCCGTTCGCTTTCATAAGTTCAGCTGGGATATCATCCAGTCCCGGTGATTTACCATTCTTTAGTTTCGATAAAGCATTTTCTATTTCGTGTATCATTAGTGCTGGCTCTTTTGGTTCTATGTTGTTTTGAAAGTGTATGTCCTTCGTCTGCTGTGATTTGAAGTGGTGTTCTCCATAATCCTCCCATCGCATCATGATTTGTTCAGGCTCTGTTAAGATATTGCCTTGTGATTCTTTTATTGCCAATTCGTTAGGATTGAATTGCTTTTGTTTCATTGTATTGTTCTTTTTCATACATTTCCTTTTAATAATGGTTGGAATAAATGCAATGACATATACTTATTTGGAAACTATACAAACCTTTTGGTTTATAATATAGTCAATTTGTGTAACCTGTTGAAAAATCATAGATATTTGAAGCCAGTCTTTAAAAATCGATTTTACAAAATTGAATAGAAAATTAATATCAATACTCATAACGCACTTCAATGTTTTGTATGTCCATCATTAGAACTCCTTGTCAATGATGTCAGCTGATGGACTGTTTCTGTGCGATTTTTTTCTTTGTGTTTTTTGTTTGTTTTTGTGTTGAATTTGTAGTCTCGATTAGTCACAAGTTAAATGGAACTTTAGATTCTGAGATATTACGTTGATTCAATTTCTTAATATTTATATTCACAAGAGACACGGTTATTTTGAATTTTAAAAAAATTTTTATTCTCTATTGTCTTCTGGCACTTTTCTACTCACTTCATATCTTGTTGTTACCAACATAAGTGCCTGCTCCACTCACTTTTCTGAATTAAAAATTCACCCCATACACCGGAGCATACTCAATGTCTCAATCGTTTCTATGTTATATGTTTGTGATGAGAATATTGGCTATTAAGCTTAACTGCTGGTCAAAATTACTTCGCGATGGTGGTGAACGAATCGGCGATCTCAAGAAGTGGGTGAGAGAGGGATCTAGAAATGACTTTGGGTTTGAAACGAATATTTTGTGTTCGTGGATAGCTCACACGGTAGAGCCACGCTCTCACCTGCCAGGCGGAGTTGTCGTACCAATAAGGTCGCAGGTTCAAACCCCACCACCGCCGCGAAAAAAAAAAATTATTCTCTATTGTCTTCTGGCACTTTTCTACTCACTTCATATCTTGTTATTTTGAATTTATTTTCAGCTTTTGAATTAGGATTTAATTGTAATTCACTCAAAAGTTATTCCCGTTTAAATTTTATGTGAAGGACATTTGTGTCTCAGTCTGTTTATCTTTTAGTATCCATCTATCTATCTATCTATCTATCTATCTATCTATCTATCTATCTATCTATCTATCTATCTATCTATCTATCTATCTATGGATCTATCTATCTATGGATCTATCTGTCTATGGATCTATCTATCTATCTATCTATCTATCTATCTATCTATCTATCTATCTATCTATCTATCTATCTATCTATCTATCTATCTATCTATCTATCTTAATATATATATATATATATATATATATACATCTTTTCTCTCTCTCTCTCTCTCTCTCTCATTATATATATATATATATATATATATATATATATATATATATATATATATATTGAATCGTGTTTGATATAAATATGGTACGAAAAGTGCTCGACATGTAGTAATGGAGCGAATTATTATTTAAAATATTTACCACAATGTTTGGGGCAGTCTACATCAATGTTTCAGGCTTAATTTGCCATCTTCAGGACTGAGTTGTTTTGTTGACTCAACAAAACAACTCAGTCCTGAAGATGGCAAATTAAGCCTGAAACATTGATGTAGACTGCCCCAAACATTGTGGTAAATATTTTAAAAATATATATATATATATATATATATATATATATATATATATATATATATATATATATATCCGTCTGTCTATCTATCTATCCGTCCATATATATATATATATATATATATATATATATCTTTATCTATATGATATATCATATATCTATCTATCTATCTATCTATCCGTCTATCTATCTATCTATCTATCTATCTATCTATCTATCTATCTATCTATCTATCTATCTATCTATCTATCTATCTATCTATCTGTCTGTCTTTATATCTATCCATCTAATGCTTTCTAAATCCATCCCTCGATCTCACTCTAATATTTCACCCACTGCAATAAATGCAATATTTAGTTTATATTATTATAGTTTCACATTACATTCAAACAGGCAAAATACGCCCGCTATTTTGACACATAAGTGTAACACCTTGAAGAATATTTATGAATGCACTTCAGACATGTTTTGTTATCTTGGTCGACGTCGATTTTACTTTTAATCCTGCTCTTTTATTATTTGCAACGGGTTTTCCTCACGAGATGTTTCTTGTATCGTTCGTGTATGTGTTCTTAACTCTCATAATATATATATATATATATATAATAATAATACATGACATTTATAACGCGCATTTTCATCACTGGGTGATGCTCAATGCGCGAAACAATAATACAGTGACATTATTATACAAATGAAACATTATACAAACTACATCAACATAATATTATCATTATACAACAATGTAATAACTAAACATAAAGTCATTAATACAAGATATGTTATAATACATCCACATGCTATGTCAAATACGGAAATAATATAAAATAATGATATAATAATATAAACTAAATTAACATTAATCAAGATGTGTTTTAACAAAGAGATGGTGTTTTAACTTTGATTTAAATATTGATAAGGACTGCGCTTCTCTTATTCTTTTAGGAAGAGAGTTCCAGATGGAAGGTCCGACGTGACTGAACGATCTGCCGCCGTAAAATTTATATTTATATTTATTTGTAACAATTAATTTTGTAGAATCTAGTGCAGAACGTAGACTCCTCGTTGGCTTATAAGTTTCTAAAAATTCAGTAATATACAATGGTGCTTGATCATTAAGGCACTTATAGCACAATACTGCTAGTTTGAATTCGATTCTCACATTAACTGGTAACCAATGCAGCTCATACAAAAGTGGCAACGAGTAGGATGTTATCTTCTTTCTTAAAATCAATTTAGCAGCCGCATTCTGGATACTTTGAAGGTGTGATATTTTATCGTTGCTTACATTCGAGATTAACGAATTACAGTAATCTATTTTAGATAGTATGAAAGATGTTATTAGTTTGCATGTTACTTCTCTTGTTAGGAAAGGTCTAACTGAAGCAATTCTTTTTAAGCCTATTGTCAAACTTCTACATAGAGAATCAAACTGTGCCTGCATAGTCATATGTTGATCTAGCATTACCCCGAGGTTTTTTTCACACGTTGAGAGGTTAATTGTGCACCCATTTATATTTAGAGTAAACTTCAGAAAATCATCTTTCAAAACACGTTTTCTACCACACACCATCACCTCTGTCTTTTCATTATTCAGCTTTAACTTGTTAATTTCCATCCAGCATTTAACATCTCTAATACAGTCTTCAACACGGGTAATCAATGATGGGATATTACTAGGGATATCGCTTACATAGATCTGAATGTCATCAGCATAGAAATGATACATTAATTTATTTTTAACAAAAATATCCGAAAGAGGTTGAGTATAAAGAGTAAAAATAACAGGACCAAGGACAGACCCCTGCGGAACGCCGTAATTTAGAGGAAATGTTTCTGATACTGCGCCATCGATCAGAACCGACTGAGATCTTGATGTTAGGTATGATTTAAACCAACTAAGCGCAGTGTCTCTAATTCCAAAAGTAATTTCTAATCGTTTAATAAGTATCTCGTGATCAATGGTGTCAAATGCAGCCGAAAGGTCCAACATAGTCAATAAACAGACATGATTTTTGTCAATACTATTAAGAATATCAGTGCATACTTTTAAAAGGGCAGTTTCAGTGCTATGATGTGATTTATAGGCAGATTGGAAATTTTCACTTAAATTATTTAGATGGATATGATACAAAAGTCTTTTTAACACAATGCGTTCAAGCACTTTGGATAGATATGGAAGGTTGGAGACAGGTCTGTAATTTTTCAGTTCGTTTCCATTTAGATCGGACTTCTTTAATAGTGGTTTAACAATGGCACGTTTAAACGAGTCGGATATATATATATATATCCTCTATTCATCCTCAGGGACTATCTTAATGAAACACCAACCAAAATAACTCAATCGTTAGCCGCACTGAAGCGCCACCAAAGTGAGCGTTACCTTTCTTGCTCAAGGGGCAGAAATGTGATGCTGAAATCGGCCTGAGATCTAGTCTCCCGGTTCGAAATGGGATACCCTTTTCATTCGACCATCTCGCCCCCAAGTTCTTCGATTTTTAAGATCTATGACATCTTTGCAAGTAGATAGACATTGACTGTGTATTCTTTATTTAATATTCCTAATGAGGTATCACACGGACACTATGTAGGTTCTTTCTAATAGATATAACACACCGTTCAAATCACCACTGACTAGATATGAGCTGGAGGAGGGGATGGGGGGGGGGGGGGGGCAGATTCCAACCTGGCCCATCTTTCTACTGGGTGGTTACTCATCAATAGGGCTGATCGATCCATACACTAGTGTATTCAGAAAATGAATTACCGATATGTGTTCTTGGTTACTATTTTTCTTCTTTTGTTTGTTGTGTGTGTTTTTTTTTTTTTTTTTTTTTTTTTTTTTTTCACGGATGAAGTAAACTTGACAAATTAATTAGTGATGAAGTGACTGTTTTTCCCCTAACACTTTTCCGTAATATAATCTCCTCCTTAAAATGTCTCACACACACGCAGGCAAATAATAAGAGCAAGATATATATATATATATATATATATATATATATATATATATATATATATATATATATATATAGAGAGAGAGAGAGAGAAATAGATAGATAGATAGATAGAGAGAGAGAGAGAAATAGATAGATAGATAGATAGATAGAGAGAGAGAGAGAGAGAGAGAGAGAGAGAGAGAGAGAGAGAGAGAGAGAGAGAGAGGGGGGGGATTGAGAATTGTGGCGATGTAAACTGGTATAAATAGGATTAATGATTACAAGTTTGCTGCAAACAACAGGTGCAGGATGGGGTTTGGGAGATGAGGAGAATAGAACCGGTCTGCCTCTGAAAAAAAAAAAAAAATTCGTATAAAAATGTTGTCCGGATATCGGTCATCAAACGTTGACATGTTGAATTGCCACGTATCTTGCCAAAACCACCCAAACCTGGGTGACTCCGTGAACGACGTGTTTTATGGACAATATGTTAAATATCATTTTTTTAACAGTACGGCAAAATTGACAAAAAAAAAAGCGTATTTAACATTAATATATATATATATATATATATATATATATATATATATATATATATATATATATATATATATATATATAGACGTCTATATAGAAATTCAAAAATATACAACGTATACAGCTTTTCGTATTATGCCTTGTCCGACTCAGCCGATTTATTATATAAATTTGTGATAATGATGATCGCCTATCACTTTACTGAAGCTCTTGTCCGATTCATTTTTAACGTCACAATCACTTGTCTCCATTTAAGCTTCTTAGAAAGAACTCAGTATTTTGATCCATTACATCACAAAGTCCATAAATATATTGTAATAATCTGCAGCTTGTCTTAACTGTCTTAAACCAAAACTCTATTTGTTTTCCTTTGTTAGTTTTCGTCTCCTTATCTTCTCCACAGACACGCTGTGCACACCGAACATCTAATTCGCGTCGTTCACGAGCATTCGCATCCACAAACGCAAACATATGCAAACATAAACATCAACACACACACATACAGCTCGAATCCAAATCGGAATGTTTACAAAGCACAACTTAAGCCTACAATAAATATGTCTGGTGCCTTCCGATGTTATCGTTCCACGGGGGTGATGAGAGGATTCTCCAGTATAACTTCGATTGAGCCCCATATTAATGCTCCACGCCAGTTAAAATAAAATTCTCCATTCAAATAGCGCGTAAAAAATTGAGCAACCTGTTTGTAATAGCCGTTGCATAATCTCTCTCTCTCTCTCTCTCTCTCTCTCTCTCTCTCTCTCTCTCTCTCTCTCTCTCTCTCTCTCTCTCCCTCTCTCTCTCTCTCTGTATCTCTCTCTCTCTATGTGTGTATGTATATATGTATACACACACACACACACACACACACACACACACACATATATATATATATATTTTTTTTTACATACACACACAGAGAGAGAACATTTATTATATATATATATATATATATATATATATATATATATATATATATAATATATATATATATTTATTTATTATGAGTGTTGGCGGGTACTTGTAGGTACGAAAGTGCTCGATAATGGTGGTTAGAGCTAAT
>NC_088361.1:2421886-2424386 GCF_034508935.2 Berghia stephanieae | reverse complement strand
AATTATCACGATCATTTCTATTACACCAAAGATGAATGATGTTCATGGAGACATGGAATGATAATAGTTTTTCTCCACGTATGGGTGGACTTCATTGTAATTATGATGTTGCATAATTAAAGCATTATGACAAGATCATGTAGAATTATGGTGGGTGATGGAAGCATCAATAGCTCTTTTCGAGAGCGATCTAGCAATCAAAAATATTTTTTTCTTTTTGTTTAGCAATCAATTATCAATGCAATCGAACGATTGCGATTCGTGTCACAATGCTCGACTTTATTTTACTACTTGTCAAATATGTAGGGATATTCACATTTTTCTGTCGATACGATTGTTTCAATGGGATTCCATCTCCTCGGTCGACAATAGATCCGTAGTGTACTTTTCAAATGAGTTCAATGTTGCTGTCTGTATATATATATAGAATTGTTTTAACCTTACTGAGTATTGTGTTTTGGTACGTGATATCAATAGTATTTTACCTAATGTGTACCGATACTTATAAATCATGTTGAACGCCATTGAGAAAATGCTGTATGTAGTCCATTTGATTCAAGCCAGGACTTATTGCAGGCGGCCATGTATCTTTAGAAATAGATCGATCGATTTCTGCTTTGTAGTGAAAATTAGGTAACATTGTTACAAAGAAATACATATTCCAGACAACTTTCCACTCGACTAACACTAATATACATCCTTCCGTCTCAAGAAACGATTGTTTGCGCTCTGTGTGTGTTTAATCACATCAGTCTTGTTGAGGGCTGCGACGAGATTGATACAGCAGCCCGATACTTGCATGGCAGTCTCTACCAGAGGTTGCTGCACATGTAGTTTGAGTGTGTTACTAGTGTTTGGTTCTGCTGCCTCTCTTTCCTCCTTGCTCTCCTCCTCTCAAATTATTTTTTTCTCTTCTCCTCACCTCTCTTGACTCCCGTCCTGACAGCATATCCCCAGCCACTGCTGTCCTCAGCAAGCGATTCCCATGTTTGAGTTGATGCTTGTCAATTTCATGTCTCGCCTGCAGACATCATAGAAACGTAAAGCTGGACGGCCGGTTGGTCCTTTCGGTATGCGCCCATCGTCCATCCTTTGTATATGACCAAGCCATCGCAAAAGTCGCAAGCAGAGCATGAAATGGGTGCTGAGGTGTTGGTGAATATGTCCTGCCACTTGATGCCGAGAATTCGTCGCAGACAGCGAATGTGGAAGTTTTCCAGGCGGTTCTCCTGTCTGGAATATATTGTCCAGGATTCACTGCCGTACAGTAATCTACACACTACGCACGGTAGATTTTGAGTTTGGTGTTCAAAGTGAGTTGTTTAATTGTCCACTCTCTCTCTTGCTCAGTTGTGCCATGACAGCGGCAGCGTTGGCGATGCGCTTGTTTAATTCTGCATCAAGTGAGAGGTTACTGGTGATAGTTGTGCCCAGGTATGTGAAGTGATCAGTGACTTGTTGTCAATGCAGAGTAGATGAGACATCCTGACCCATGACGTTTGTTTTTTAGATGCTGACGTCAGCCCGAATTCCCTGTATTCGTGGGAAAACCTGTCCATCAGCCGCTGAAGGGCTTCCTCTGTGTGCGAGCACAGAGCTGCGTCATCTGCAAATAGCATCTCCATTATGAGGATTGTGCGGACCTTGGTCTTTGCGCTCAGTCGTGCCAGATTGAACAGCTTTCCATCACTTCTGGTGTGCAAGTGGTAAAAAAAAATGCAAGTTTGGAAACTTGCTATCGTAATTTTTGATTGACTTTGATATAACCTGCATGGTTTCTTAACCAATAGAGGATTTTTAAAAAATTAAATTTGGCAAGGAGTATCCCATGTTTTCATCTTATTGTTGGTTGATTTTCAAATGTTTCAAATATCTGCTTCGAATTGAAACGGCTTTATTTCGGGGTTTTTTTCTCTCTCGCAATCTGTATAATATTGCGTATGTGATGAATAGACGAACAAAAATACGGTGATCATATAAACTAGTATTAATCGACTATACAGAACAACCCATACAAATCAATTGATAGTGAGTGAGAGAGAGAGAGAGAGAGAGAGAGAGAGAGAGAGAGAGAGAGTGAGAGAGATCTCCTGCTCTTAATGTAATCTGTTCAGAGATAGCCAATTGATGAATTCTCAGTTAACAAAGAGTTATTTAGACAGACGAGTCTTGTTGTGGGAGGTGATTGCATTGGTCGAGTAGGGTTTCCTTACGGAGGCTACTGTTTAAGAGTAAGTGTGATGTCAACCAATTCCATTGTGTCCGTATGGAACAGAGAAACCAATAGAACCTCACAATGTCCTGGATATTGGTATTCATTGACACGAATTAGGTTAAGAGCCGAACAAAAGGGAGAAAAAAACGCATCTTGTGGGCTGTTTACACTACATTATCAGCTTGAGCTTTGGAGTTTTAGATAAATCAATGTGTATTCAACAAATGTGCTCAAAGCGCGTTATAATGAGCCCCAAGCCAAAAGCAGCACTTAATTTGTAGTACG
>NC_088361.1:2411886-2419386 GCF_034508935.2 Berghia stephanieae | reverse complement strand
AACAGAAGCATGTTGGGAAAAATAAAGCAAACAATTCAACAAAAATATCTCGCCAGCAGCTCTGTTTCATGCTTTGACCACATTTGCGATAATGTTCCAATTGAACCTAACTACACAACGCACGGTTTTCACAGAAAATGCTATCAAAGATTCATCAATATCAAATTATCTTGAAAGAGAAAAATGTGCTTTGACAACTGTGACAGTGATGTTATTTCTATAAACGCCAACCTGGGAGTTTTATTACCGTCAAACAAATGCATTATATGTGGGAAGGGAGTGAAATGGATTGTACTCAAGAGTAAAGGAATATCTCAACGGAATAGGCTAGTTAAATGCATAACAAGGGCAGCAGAGGATAGCATCAAACAATCTGCAATTTTGAAGGAAGATGAATGTATTTTGAGAAAAATTACGGCACAGGATTTGATGACAAAAGAAGATTATTACCATGAAGAATGTAGTAAACACTTTTTTCAAAAAACTGTGTTGCAGCAAAAAAAAAAAACAAAAAAAAAAAACCCCCAAAAAACCCAGATGTCCCAAGTGAAACTAAAGCTGCCCAATAAGCCCATCAAAAAGCATTTAGTTTCTCGTTATAATATAAATATATTAACCATTATTAGGAAATTATTTAAAATTCCATTATCACAAGGATAGCATAAGTAGAAATGCGTTATCAACTTTTTATGAAAGAAAAATTCCCACTTTTATACAATCCAAATTATTCACATCAAAACCTAAAGGAAAAGATTATAAAGCAAGTTGACTTGTGTGAATATTTTTCAGTCTAAACATCGATCAGTAAATATTATATTTGGATGAAATATCCACTCCACAGCAATTGAATTTGCTTTCGAGTCATCAGCATCAGATTTAAGAATACTTAATAAAACTGCCCTTCTTCTACGAAGTAACACTCCTGACAAATATCAGGAGTGCAAAGAGACACCATGGCCTCCAACCAGTGAATACCTACATTCGTCTCATGTTCCAGAGTATCTCATTAAGTTCCTGCAAAAGTTACTAACTCCAACGAAATCAAAGGATGTATCCCTATCAGATGAATGAAAAATACAATCTATGGTTCAAAACATTTGTTATTCTGTAACGAAAGGAGCATGGCAGCAGCCAAAACACCTCATTCTTGGAATGTCGGTCCATCATCTCACTGGAAGCTCACAACTCATAACATTACCGAATAGGCTAGGCCACTGCATTTATTAGTCCGGCGTTCTTCAGTTGGAAACGAGCATTGCAGAAAACATTTCTGATAGTGTGTTGCCCCCAAAAGTGTTTAATATAAATAACATCATTACTTATTTTTGATGTGTCCATCTACACATTAAGTGTGCAAACTATCAGACATATGAATGGAAACAATCACTTGTTGCATTTCCAGATATTCCCCTGCCAGAACTGGAAACTTGTAGGATAACACCTGGACATCCACTAGAGAAATGAAATGTTCCCTCAAGAATTGGAGGCTGTATTGACACAACCTATTGACAGCATGCCCAATGATGAGGCTGAAGAATCAACAGAATCTGACTTCTTGGACGAACTTTAGGATGATGATTTTTGCTAAGATTTGACTACCATTATCTGTGCAAGACAGACTTTTAAGACAGTCGGTATCCATTACCATTCCAACATAGAACAATCAGCATAATGAGCCAGACCACAAACATTATATTAAGAATACCTATGAAAAGAATGAGGCACAAGATTTCTCCAGATATAAGCGACGAGCAGTTTGCTTTTGTTAAAGAAAAGGGTACGGTAAATGCAATTTTTACATTGAAAACAATAATGCAACAAAAACCACTTTATCTATGCTTCATTGATTATTCCAAAGCTTTTGATTCAGTACAACACGAAATGCTTTTCAAAATGTTAAGAAAACCGAAGGCATGGTCGTCTAAAAGAATGACAACAACACGACCTCCCACTTGTCAAGTAAAGGAGAGTCCATTAAACGAGTAAATAAATTTAAATATTTAGGCACTATCATTACACATGACGCACGTGACATAGATAGAGGATATAAAACAAAGAAAAGCATTAGCAAAAATGTGTTCCATAAAATGCGACCAGTTGTGTCAAACAACAAACTGAAGTTGAAGACCAGAATGAAAGTAGTAGAAACATTTGTTATAAGTACCCTTTTATACGGTTGTGATACGTGGACGCTTGACAAAGAATATACTAGGAGGTTAGAGGCATTTGAGATGTGGGTGTATAGAAGAATGTTGAAGGTATCATGGACAGACAAGTATACAAATGAGGAAGTGTTGGCGAAGGTGAGAAAGGGAAGAATACTGATAGACACAATCAGAAAGAGGCAGTTACGGTTTCTGGGACATATTAGGAGATAAGACAATAAAAGTTGGTAACATCTGGTATGATCGAAAGAAAGAGAGCTAGAGGAAGACAAAGAATGACATATTTAAATAACTTAAGAATGATTTTTAAAAGCAACGCAGAATTCATGCGCCCTGCAGAGGATCGTGGAGACAGCTGACCGACAACGTGCTCAAGAGTAAAAGCCACGATGGATGATGATGATCTGTCCAAGCCATTCATGACAGAAGTGAGAGACAAATGAGTGTGAGAGGGTGGGGATAATAAGAAAGAAAAATCACGACAATGACTAAAAGAGATTGAAAAAGGAAGAGAGGTATGGATGAAAAGGTTTTGCGATAGAAAAATATAAATTCTATTTATATGAAGGGAGGTAACTCAGTAAATGTTGCTCACATTCAACGGGCTTTTCTTGCAGATTTTTTTTCTTTTGAATGAGGAAAATATGATTCCCTAACTCCTACTGAACCAAATGCTGGTCGGGGTGGTTGACACAACAGCAATACTAATCTATCTTATTTGTGTAACAGATTTTAAAGGGCAATAATCGTATATTTTGAATTGGTACTTTTTAAATGGCTATAAAATTGTATTGTGACCACTTTTTGAGATGGAGACAACCGTATTTGTATAGCCTAGGGGATCCTCTCTCAGAAAAACATAATGTATAAATGTCCTTTGGGCGAGGGGGTAAAACGTGGCCCACGGACTACGAGTGTTGCATGCCATGGTGCAGATATGGACATGACAATGAACGGTACTTGTGAAAGATTTAATGAGAGTAGTGATTTGGGAGAACGATATATAATTCTTATAATCTGGACGATATTTATCACTTACGAGCTTATTTGACTCGCGCAAGGCTATAAACCGGAGCGATTGTATATATATATATATATATATATATATATATATATATATATATATATATATATGTCTCTTTTGTGCGGCTTTGTTGTCTAGGCATTCTCCTGAGTCCCGCTGTGGTTGACGCAAAGTTGAGTCTTTCGAAAACACTCTTTACTCGCATTCACCACCAAAATAAATATTTTGGACCACGGTATGGAAAAAGAATAATTGTAATATCGCAGTACCGCCAAGCTGTCTAGTCCTACATGCTAAAGGCTGCTGTTAGCTTAGAACCCCTTGTAAGGCGGTTTGTATGCATTTAGTCGATATTGGATATATATATATATATATATACATATATATATGTATATATACATATATATACATATATATATGTATTTATATACGTATATATATGTATATATATATATATATATATGTATATATATATATATATATATATATATATATATATATATATATATATATATATATATATATATATACAAGCTCGTTGAAAGTATATAAAAAGTAAAGTAATCTAATGTTTTTAGTTAAAACAAGATAAATCAACGAACGTATTTGTAGTTTCGGGCTTGGGGTATTATGCGATTCTTCTAAATGCGGCTTTTGCGGTCTTGTGGTATGACACTTGCCTTCAGATCAGAAGGTCCTGGGTTCGAGCCCCGCTCTAAGCGGCGCATAGTTGAGTCCATGGAAAAGGATCTTTACTCACATTCACTCATCGTACTTAAAGGAAAAGGTCACAGAAATCTAATAATCAGACAAACAAACAAAAAAACAATATAGACAATACCAGACGTTTCACTCCACGGCGATAAATACTTCTTCAATCTAGTTCATGAAATCCGAAGAGGACGATTCCTCCCATAAGCAAGGGTACAAAGCTTTTAGTTTAATTTAGCCTTACCTCGTGTTATCAGGGCGATAGTGGATTGGATGAATGGAAACAAAATACAAACATAATAATATTTTTTCCACATCAATTTCCTCAAAATCTTGCTTTCCTCATTTTCCCTCCTTTTTTCATTTCTTTCTTTCATCCCCCCCCCCCCCTTCCCCCCCGGTATTTTTAATCCCAACCCTAACTACTATACCTAGCCTCGCAGGAAGTATCGACTTAGAGTTTTTTGATAGTTTCAATTATCTTTGATATTACGCCCCCCCCCCCCCCCAATTTATCCTTTTCTGTTGATTCCGCAATTATATCACATTCGACTTTTACATACGTATGTGAGTGAGGATTAAACTGTATCCGGGGGAAAAACCCATAACGCCATAATGGCGACTTCGTATATTATGTAAAAGATGGTCTGTATCGTCTTTAAACTGAGAATGCTTATCATCATCATCATCATCATCATCATCATCATCATCATCATCATCATCATCATCATCATCATCATCATCATCTTCTTTTTCTTCTTCTTCTTCTTCTTCTTCTTCTTTTTCTTCTTCTTCTTCTTCTTCTCTTCTTCTTCTTCTTCTTCTTCTTCTTCTTTCTTCTTCTTCTTCTTCTTCTTCTTCTTCTCTTCTTCTTCTTCTTTCTTTTCTTTCTTCTTCTTCTTCTTCTTCTTCTCTTTCTTCTTCTTCTTCTTCTTCTTCTTCTTCTCTCTTCTTCTTCTTCTTCTTCTTCTTCTTCTTCTTCTTCTTCTTCTTCTTCTCTCTTCTTCTTCTTCTTCTTTTCTTCTTTCTTTTCTTCTTCTTCTTCTTCTTCTTCTTCTTCTTCTTCTTCTTCTTCTTCTTCTTCTTCTTCTTCTTCTTCTTCTTCTTCTTCTTCTTCTTCTTCTTCTTCCCCACTGCTCCATGTGTATTTGTTTTTCTTTCTTTGAAAGCTTGAAATGCTGTAATCCTATGTATATTCCAATATTGCGTAAAAAGACTGTGACAAACCAAAACAAGAGTAAAGGAAGTAAAATCAATTTGTTAAAGTGTATTTGATCAAGTCGTATTATACTATTATTCTGGACTTCCCTGATTCATTCCCGCCATGATCCAATCTCCCGAGTGATGGAGACGCAAGCTTTCTAGTAATTCTACCCCTTATTTTTCTTGGAATTTGTGAACACTTATCCCAAAACAGTTTTATATCAAAATGAACTTTGTACTCAAAATTTGAGACCATCTGATGTGGATAAGAGTTAAACATCCTAGTCTCTAGGATGCGAGGTATCGTTCTCGCTAAGTGTAATTTCTTATTGTGGTCTATAATTCATGATTATGGTTTATTTATGTTTTATTATTCAAACGACAGTCAATTGTTTTAAGGAGGAGGAGGGGTGACCTGATACAGTTATACAAATTTGTCCCCATAATTTTGATTAAATTGACAAAATACACTTCTTAAATACTTCCATGTAAATTTAAGCGCGGTTTAATAAAAAAATTAATTAATTAATAGCATTCCCTTGATTTATCCCCATGGCGAAATGTGTCTTTAGGGTTTAATCCAAGGGAAGACTGGAATAACCCAGGAGTGAGCTAGGGCAATGTGAGCTAGGGCGAGGTGACTTGCTCAAGGCCACACAGCGCGGCCTTTCGGGTACGAAGCAAAGACCGTATCGCTGAGCCACGCTGTCCATAACACATCATAACATATTCTTCTACAATTAAACGGCATTTAAAAAGAAAATTGTAAGGACAGTTCATAAAACAGTGTGGCATTTATAAACAGACTTCAAAAGTATAAATCTCTTCCAAAATGCGATCGACAGGGAGTTCTATCACTTAAAATATAAATTTGATGAATAATTTTTTTAATTCCTATATTTTTTTTATTACTAATGGTGATTTTTAACCAGATCCTTTCTTTTTTCACAGGGTATAATATAAAGGTCTTTGACCTAAGCAACCCTTACTATATATTTATAATATGTTATATTATTTGAATGAAAGTAATTGCCTTTGAGTAGGACGGGAGGTTTGGGCGGGGGGGGGGGGGGGGGGGGGGGGGGGGGGGGGAGAGGAGGCGAGACAGCAGTAGTACAGCTATATGGGCGTTATTTCTGTGATACCATAACACGTGACATGGGAGTGAGAGAGAGACAGACAGACAGAGAGAGAGAGAGAGAGAGAGAGAGAGGGAGAGAGAGAGAGAGAGGGAGGGAAAGAAAGGGAGAGAGAAGGAAAAGTAAGACGATAGGTATAGATAAAATGGGGATAAGTAGTAGCTGATATACGATTATGATCAATATAGAGAATTATATTGACTTGATAGCAAAACAACGAGTTTAGGGGGTGTTGGCTTGAAATCTAGGTCTGATTATCGAACAAAATGTTTTGGTTGTCTTAACATTTTTCAGATGGAAAATATTTTACGTTGGCTTGAGAGTAAATTATTAGATAAATAAATAAATAAATAAAAGAAGAAGAAGAAGAAGAAGAAGAAGAAGAAGAAGAAGAAGAAGAAGAAGAAGGAGAAGGAGAGAATGGGAAAAGTAAAAGTTAAAAAAGAAAGCATCATCCGAGGTCAATAAGTTCTCCATTGCAGGCATTAATCCTATAATAACACCAATCTGGTGAAATCGGGATTTTTTTCTGATTCCTTTGTCCACCCAGCAGTGATTGGATAGCTGGGTCTTTAAGACCTTTGTGATAGTCTAGCATACTATGCAAAGGTTAGCATACTAAATTGCTATTACCCGTATCGCAATAGAAACTGGGATTATCTCCAGCTCCATGAGCTTAATGGCTCTCAAGGATACGTGTTTTTAATATAGTGACATTAATCATCATGAGTGTTGTCAGAGTTAACAAAGGGGGAGTCACCCACGTTTGCCAAACGCGTCAGATTTGCTTTAACATAGCTTTTCATAACTAAGCCAAACCGTTTTGCAACCCGTCAAAACGTTCAAGCTGTCTGGGCATTTAAAATCAAAGGAGCAGTCTCTTCTTCTTGTCCTTCTTCTTTTTCTTTTTTTTTTCTTTTTTTTAAAAAAAAATAATATTATAAGGGGAAAATAGTAAGTGGAACAAAAATGCGTTCGTTATTTCCAGTGATGCATTTTAGGTCCGTGTGTTTTAAGCGAAAGGATATTTTTTTCTGGCTTATTAATCACCGTTGACAACTATGAGCCTGACTGTCAGCATGGCGTTTCAGGCAAACATATTTTAGGACAAAAGAAATTGGTTATATTATTGCCTCAGTCCGTAGCAGACATAGATAATGTTGTTTTATATGAATGGGATCACAAGCCACGATGAGAACACGATGCTATGGTGATGCCAAAACTTGGCATTTTGTGCAAGAAATATATTCATTTCATT
>NC_088361.1:2386886-2404386 GCF_034508935.2 Berghia stephanieae | reverse complement strand
CTAATGTAGGGCATTTATGGCCACTTCGGGATTATACTATTTTAAAGCCTTCACTTAAAGTGGGTTTGTAAATGTACTGTTTTGCAAAGTCTAATATTTTTTAAATAGAATCCCATTATATATCTTTATTTTTCCATTTCGTTGGAATTGTAGTTATGATCATAATTACTCCGTGTGGTTGTAATTATCACATGTCACGGTACGTACTAACTAACCTTAGATTTCCATAAGGTTATATGTTTTGAATATTGTATAAACCAGCGAATCTGGAATAGTAATAATATAGTTATATAAGAAACATTAGAACAATACACGAACAATCGATTTCACTCGTCATGTTGTCTTGTCGTAAATTTTCTTAGGAAAACCATTGTCATGCACGTTTGATTGCGTTTCGAATTGCAGGATTTCTGTGTTTTACGACATCCAATTCTAATGTAAAACTCTTGGGATGTATGAACTGGAGAAGCTCAATCGTATAGGGTATTAGCGGAATTGCATAATATATTATAACCGATTGTTTGGTCAATGTGGATTGATGTATGATATTGTGTGTATGCGTTTGTATGTATGTGCGCACGCGCACGAGCGTGTGTGTAAGTTTGTGCGCTTAGAGTCTGGTGTCTCGGAGTTATTATATATATTATAAATTTTATGTATTATTGATTATTATATTATTTTTATTATTATTATTATTATTATTATTTTATTATTATTATTATTATATTATTTGTTATTATTATTATTATTATTATTATTATTATTATTATTATTATTATTATTATTATTATTATTATTATATTATATTATTATTATTATTATTATTAGTGAATGTGTAACAGAGAGGGGGTTTGGATGAGGAAGACATTATACAAGAAGGATATGTTTTTACTTTTACGTAGTTTTCATATTTGCATTCCACCCACCCTATTTAAAGTGTAACAAATATGGACGTCTAATTCTTTTGGCAATTTTTGAAATCAGTAAGATTGAATACGTTATTTTACATAATATAGATATATCTAATTTTTTCTACATCTATCCTGTCTAATTACAGAACAAAAAAAGATCATGACCATTTATATTTATTTAAATATAGACGTATTACATTTTAACAACTAAGATAAATGGTACACAAATGTTACTAGCTCAACGTTTATTAAAGCATTTATTCGTTTCTTTGTTTTCTTGCAATTTGCTTCGCGTTACAATAAATTATTTATAACAATGAATAAATCAATGGGTGAATGATTAGATAAATGAATAAATATATTGATATTTTCCCTTTTTGATCCTAACTCTCAACAAAACTCCTCAAATTCTTTACAAGAGCCATTCTTTCTGTTTTATCGATGCTATGCGTTTAGTCTTGTAAAAAAACCATCACAACATCCGCCATCAGATATAAAGTACCAGCGAACTGTAACCTTGAACGTTTATACTCTGATTGATACAATTTAGTGAGAACTATTCAAATTTCTGGCATATAACAATAACAAAGAGCCGATTGACGTCAATTTGGCTCCTTTATCAAGTATGATATCGGCAAAGGTTAACTAAGTGGGATCTTGATATATCATGGTGAGCTGAGAAAGATCATCATACGAGTTCAAGGTAATCCTATTCGTACAAAGTCTCCTTTCTCCGCCTCTTATTATTGGTGAGCTCGGATTACACCAGTCTTGAAATATACGATATGCACGTAATTATGGGGTATTTTCAGTCCGGTTTTGTTATACATCTCCGGAATTTATGATTGCTATAATAATTAATCTTTAAAAAAGAGTGGCAGGGACTCGTGTAAGATGAAATTTGAATAGGTGCGAAAGATACCGTGCCAGGTATAGAAGAAAGAAAGATACAATAAACAATACTAATTGTGTGGCTATGTGATCTAGTGATATGACACTCGCTTTCGGATCGGAAGGTCCTGGGTTCGAGCCTCGCGCTCGGCGCATAGTTGAGTCATTGGAAAAGGCTCTTTACTCACATTCTCTCACCGTACTCAGGTGTAAAATAAGTACCTGGCCTTTAACAGCGTTGTCTTTGCCCGAAAAATTGTAATATCGCCTAACAGGCGTCATGTCCCGACCTACATATTAAAATTTGCTGTTGACCAGGGATTTGCTTTGAGCACATTTAGCGGATACTGCGCTATATAAAGCTCAATTTTTTAAAAGCTCAATAATAATCCGCCTTCGTCGACTGTGGATCGAATCTCAGACCTCATGTTTACTGGTCAGAATTTCTACCATTTCTATCTCTTTGACAAAAGATCGACTACCAGATCACTTGATTGTCGTCCTCTACCTCTACTACGTCTACATGAGGCCGACATCTTTTTTTTTTTTTTTTTGGAAATGTTTTTCTTTGCGTTTTTCTTTCTGATTTGACTGGAAGTGTGAATTTCACATCTATTCAGTTTCTATATTATTGCCATGCTTTATTCCATTGATCATGTTGTAACATTGGCAATCTGAGATATATTGACCAACTTATCAATTTTACATCTGCATATACAGATGGCTTGTCAGGCTTCAAAGTCATCATATTTAAGACCGAAATGATTGAATCCTTTAAAAGCAAGACACCTTCTCTGCAATTACAATTTCTCTCATTCTCATGGTCATAAATTTAAGTTGTATCTATACACATTTTAAATCATTCTTATTTTCTTATTAAAGTAACCATTCGCGTTCATGTTTGTAATCATTTTTGTTTATGTCCATAACTCATTGATGGAGCTGGTGATCCTGATAGTTCAGTTGGTAGCACTCGGCTCACATGCAAAGGGACCTTGATCAATCCCAAGTGATGTCAAGAGTATTTTCTGACACTACCCCCACCCTCCTGTCCACCCAGTTGTGATTGGGTAGCTGTCTGTTAGACCTGGCTAAAATTACTTCCTACCCAAAGAGTGCCAAGTATTTATGATTGTCCGTTTCACGTCATAGACACTGGGATAAAATTAAACTCCATGGGGCAAATGACCCTGGAGGATTCCTTCCTTGATGGAGGATCAGTCTACAATTTCCATAGGAACGAAAAAGAGAAGAGCACATCAAAAGTATGTAGGGTGCAACTTGTAAGAAACGTTTGTTTGAGTAGAAGAGATTTCCAAGATTGATGATCTTGAATTAAACTTAAACGTACGCGAAATTACCACGGAATTTATTAAAGGGGGGGGGGGGCATTTTAAACTGAAACATCGCGCGGTTTTAAATAGCTATAATTTTGATATACTTAAAATATATAATGTGTTATAAATTTTGCAGTTATAGAAATGGAGAATGGTCATCCTTCCATGTCAAAGATGATCAACGCAGTATCAAGGATTTTGGAGCTAAAATTAGAAGAATGCTGGCTCAGAAAGGAGAAAAACGGGGGATCCGGGGGGGGGGGGGGGGGGGGTGAGGGGGAGAAATATTGGGACGAGCGCAGAAAATACTAAAGGCGCAAATTCAGAGAATGCTTTGATCAGGCAATGCCTCAGACATCAAACATGGTGAGTTCCATTTCCTGTAACATTTTGAAACTTTAGGTTATGCAACACAGTTGTTAGAACGAAATGTGACAAAATCGATTATGTAAACACAGTACGTCTGCTCTTCAGCTAGTCTTCGAGTATTTCATTTCGGCCTTTGAATAGCAAAATCTGAATCAATTAACAGATGAGCATCTCTCACTCAACTGCTTCGCCGTGTTGCAAACACTCTGGTGTTTAGTTTGAGGTGGGAAAAGAATATTTCGGTTTTCTTTAAAAAATTGACGATAAAATCGGCTACTAAGATGTTAACACATCAGCTTTATAAACGTAGAAGAATATGCTTGGGTGTTGAAATATCTCGTACTATCATAACGAATTATCTGTATTTCTACATTTTCTGGACCCATGATCAATCACAAAGAAGCAAGAGATAGAAAAGATGTTTTTAAGGAAAACAACGAAATTCGCAGATTTTTAGTGACGATAACAGAGTTGTGGGTAAATTCTAAAACCACGAAACAAAAAGACGGACTGAGAACACCAATCCGGAACGAAGCCGGGTGTTGTACTTTGCACACCAGAAGACATTTCTTGTGTATTCGAAACAGTTCCTTGGCTTTTTGTAATCGAATGTAAGTTATTTTGTAAGAAATTATTTAAAGTTGAAAGGAACGCTGACTACCATTTTAGGGCTAAAAAACAATCCCTAGCAAATTCCTGCGGAAGAATACGTAACTACTGCTTTAATTGAAAATGGTTCTTGAAAATCGTCACCCAGATATGATTTTTGAATTAAAAACCAAAGGCGCCAATCCGCCAATTAGAAATTATGGAAAAGCATAAAATGTTGTCTCAGTAAAGGGCATTTGAAAGTTGTTGGGTTTTTTTTTTCCAAATTACTAGTGCGGATAAATATCTTACAAAATGATATAAATTCACTATTATTAGATATTTAGTACTCAATATCAAATTTACAATGAATGTTGATAATATAATTTTGATAAATTGTATATATATGCACCAAAGTTGCACAGAGCATTTAATGGTTTTTAAGAACCTGTTAGCTCTTATGCGATACGAATAAATGATGTTAGGAACAGGTGGTCATCTGTTATATTTTACTTATTATACTACTATATTGTATTTTCAGATTTACCGGTAACTCTGTGCTCGATTATAGGAATTTAATAATGGCTTTACGGGACAATGTTGGTCCCCAACCCTATTTTTAAATATATATATATATATATATATATATATATATATATATATATATATATATATATATATATATATTAGAAAGATTATCATTACTAGATGGTATCAAGAGAGGTTTTAAATTACGACATCATTTTTCTTGTGGATATGCTAGAATTGTATGGAATGAATTATACTCGCAATGACAGTCAAATGTCAAAAAGGACTGAGTATTACGACCTAGCATATTTTCTTTGTATAAATTTGAGTTAACGGATTTTAGAATTAGCCTGAAATAAAAAGAAGGTTTTCAAGTTACTCCTATATCAGTCTGTAAAAAGTAGTTTTAAAATAATTTTTAGATTTGCCAGTAATTCTGTGCTCGGTGTTATACACTTTACATTAGCTGTTGGGAACAATGATGATCACTAGCGCTATTTCTTTAATAATATATTTTTTGTGTGTGTAAGTGTAATTTATTTTTTTTTTACGTTTCTAATTTTTTAAAAATGTTTTGTTATTGTTTGGGGAGGGGGTTGCTTTTTTCGGGTTTTTATATTTATTTATTTAATTATTTATTTATTTTGTTTTTGTTTGTTTATAAATCCACTGGATGATTTTAGTGCAAAATGATTATTGAATGCAACACTTTTTAGACTGTAAAGTATCCGCAGGGAATGTCGACGGTTCAATGTTGTAAACTACGCTAACGAGAGAGAGAGAGAGAGAGAGAGAGAGAGAGAGAGAGAGAGAGGGGGGGGGGGGGGGGGGGAAGGGAGAGGTACATTTTGGCTGACGTACTAGAATGCAAACTGACACAAATTGGTCATTAATTTCGAAGATCAGAATCGTTGCAAGCAGCGACAAATTTGGATGCAAGAAATGTCTGGGAATATTGCCATTATGTTTCGACATGCCATGTCGTATTCATTCGTTTATTAAAAGCAAGTTTCAAAATAATTGCGAAAAGCGCTATTAAATGTCAGTTTATTTCTTTGGATATTGTATTAACTAATGTAGATTTGAAATACCCCAAATGACATTGATTGCCATTTGCGTCTTTTTCTTTTAGTTAGGATAAAATATATTTATTTCAGTTTGTTTTAAATCCACGAGAGATCATGTTAATTTTTGATAATGAATAGTATTTATATGTGAGAGGGGAGCAATGATAGGAATATAATGAGTTGGGGGAGGGAGGTGTAGAATGCCGATGGCCTATAATTATGTTTCATACTCGGGCTTTTTCAGATTTCGATTCTTTTATTTCGATTATATAGTTGTTTTCGGGAGCTTAATTTTTTTTTTCTTAGTAAAAGCGCCAGGACCAGTTTTCCTTTAAGCAGGAGTCAATGAGTCAATGAATAATAAATAGATGGAAGGATTTTCGCTGACAAGGGATGCGGAAATCAAGTGAAATATATTGTGATATTATGTAACAACAGGACAAAAACATTAATGGACGTTGTTTTGATATTTATTTTGAATGTCATATATCATATATTATGTAGAATATTTTCAATGCTCACATTATTACAGCCCCACATACATACGGCTTAATGATGATGATGATGATGATGATGATGATGATGATGCTGATGATGAATAATAAATAATAATAATAATAATAATAATATAATAATAATAATTAATAATAATAATAATAATAATAATAATAATAATAATAATAATAATAATAATAATAATAATAATAATAATAATAATAATAATAATAATAATATAATAATGATATGATACTACTACTACTACTACTACTACTACTACTACTACTACTACTACTACTACTACTACTACTACTACTACTACTACTACTAATAATAATAATAATAATAATAATAATAACGACGACGACGACGACGACGACGACGATGATGATGATGATGATGATATGATGATGATGATGATGATGATGATGATGATGATGATGATGATGATGATATGATGATGATGATTATCATCATCATCATCATCATCATCATCATCATCATCATCATTATCTTGATGTGAAGAGGAGGAGGAGGAGAAGGAGAAGAAGAAGAAGAAGAAGAAGAAGAAGAAGAAGAAGAAGAAGAAGAAGAAGAAGAAGAAGAAGAAGAAGAAGAAGAGAAGAAGAAGAAGAAGAAGAAGAAGAAGAAGAAGAAAGGAATCGACGTCATTATTATCCTCATCATCATCCTTCTCGTCATTATCATCACCATCATCATCAAATCCCTTTGATCGCATCCCTCCAAATGCCACAGCTATAACGGTTTCTGTCAGCGGTAATGACTTATAACGCACCATTGCCCTTGAAGTGATAGAGAATTAGGATTATCAGTAGAAAATAATGATAGGGAGTGTGGAGCACAATATAATATTCCTTAGATGATAGACGTCTGTGCACACCTTTCATTTTGAAAAGACCTTTGGCAAGAGGTGCGTTGTTGAAACTTTCTTTTCATAAAATAACAGAGTTGAGTTATGTGTTGCGAATGTAAGATATTATTGATAATTTGAAATGTCGTGAGCATGTCCAGTAAATGAAATGATGCCAATCACCAGTGGTAGTCACTGTACAGCTGCAGCTCCCTCCAAATTTCTGTGGCATCGTCCAGAGATTCGTTAACTTCGTTCATTTACATATCCTATAGAAATGATCTGTATCATTGACAAACAAGATTTACATGGAATAAAACTTTGAAGTGAAGAGTCATTTAAGGGACATCATTTAACTACCATTACTGCAGCTTCAGGTTACCTTTTACCCCTTGAGCGACGACACGACCGCAGCTAATAATGAAGTAACCAATTGCAAACCCCTAAAAGCTACTCCAGGCAACGCTTTTATTTTAAGGACACAATGACAAGCAAGTTGATAGTAAGTCAATTAAGTTGTCAGCCAATCAGTTAAGATTTTTATTTGAACAAAACATAAGCGCGGACGCAATAGTATTTTTTTTCACGTTGATAAAGTAAACGAGTGCTTGTTTCACAGTAGCCACTTATGGGATTAAAAAAACTGTCATGTTATACAGGGCTATCTGAGGTTTACTAAGTAAGTTGTATAGAACAGTGAAAGGAACGTAATGATATTGAACTGGCAGCAGTGGCGTGGCATGCTTACAGTATAAGGTGGTGCCAGAATCAGAAGAAAATCACTTAAAACATGCTATATTTGTAAATACAAAAGAACGAAAAACAAATTAAAGAAAAGACTCAAGAGGCGGAATATACCGATTCTCAGTTTTATTATTTTTTAAATGCTGTAATTCATTTTTAAATCAACCAATATAGCCACGCCCCTGACTGGCAGTCACAATATTTAACACTGAATCAATCGAGTTCTCATGAGTATAGGTTACAGTTGGCCGGGATATTAACGGGCTGTTGTTTTTTCTAATGCTGGAGATAATGCCGAATTTTCACTGCAAAAAGTAGCATATTAGAACCAAACAGTCGGAATTTATTTCAGTCTCAGTAGTTTTTTAAAAATAAAACAGTATAATAACTGCTTGTTATCCATCGGATATTGTCGTGACTCAATAGCAAATACTTTCCGAAATTGATGACCAACCCAATTATTTAAATACTTTTCATGTAAAATCTTGAATGGCAGTGGACGGTTCTACCAGTTGAGTTATCGGAACGCATCGCATATTTTTTTTAAAAAGCAATTACTACTCGTACTAAACTATTCGTTGTTGACCATTGGCTTACTCCAATTTCTACGTTTTATTCTTTTTTAGATGGCATGCCTTAAAGTTGATAATAGGCATTTAACATCGATACTGTCATTTCTGTCATATCATAATTTCTCCCATCCCTGAACAACTTTTCACCAAGAGAATGGTCATTGCGTTGCGACTTTGGCATCGTCGATTACATGGTTAACTTATAAGTGTTTGATCTTAGGTCAGATAGCACTCGAGTCCCACCTATAAGGGTTGAATTGATTATGATAAATCATGAGACATTTAACCAGTTTAGTGCTGTACACACGTATTTAAAATGTGATCAGAAAGCTTGCCCTTCAAATATCGATCGATATAAGTGACCCTTATCTAGGCAAATACTCTCAAACCTGGGACTTCGCGGTTAAACGGCAAGTATCCATAAAAACAATAGCTAATCATTTATTTAATTATAGCTAAGGGGCGGGTGCAGTGAAAAAAAAAATCAAAAACAAGTTCATGGGCGTTTTTTATGAATCTTAAAACACTCATCACATAACATGAAATTTAGAGTGGCTGTTTTGGGGTTCGTTTCTTTATGCACAGTGTCTTGGGATTTGGTGTACGTACCTGATAGTAGTGGTATTAGGCTGTGAAACGCCATGGATTACAACTTCCAACCAATAGTTACGACCCCCTTACTCGAAGAAAACCCCTGAGTTTTTAAAATAATGACGCTGACCAAAGCAGTTGTAATGAAGGATAAACCAATCATTACAGTTAGATATTTACAAGCCATATTCTTTACCTTCTGACTTTTAGTGAGAAATTTTAATAACGAATAACTGATGAAGAGATTAATTACTTTGTATCATAGACTTCATATAATTACAGAGAAAGTTTTTCATATTATTTCCTTACTTTGTAGCCTCTTTGTCAAAGTCGCTTATTGAAGATGAAATATAGGAATCAACTGACTGACAGTGATAAAAATACTGTTTTAAAGCCCTTCCTAATGAGCAATCACTGTCCATCTGCAGTGTAAGATACAGGCTGATTAACTGATTAGGGGGAAGCGGAGATGAGGAAAAAGTTGAGAGAGAGAGAGAGAGAGAGAGAGAGAGAGAGAGAGAGAGAGAGAGAGAGAGAGAGAGATCACCCAGACAGTTCATCAAAGTGTTTTTTCATCTCGTAATGATCCAAAGTATTGGTGTTTACCTCTTCTATATTTACAACATCCTTAAGTGATATTTATTTTGATCGACTGATGTTTAATGGTCCATAACGTGACTTTATATCTTTATGATCTTTATATGAATTTTGACCGTTTCATTTGTGCTGATACATCTCGATTACGTCAGTTGGGACTTTCTGTCGACATTTCCAAGGTTGTTTTAATGACGCATGCGTTATCATGGCAACCTTTAACCAATTCATGACTATTTTAGTGAAAGAACAATACTTCTCAACATAATAATATCGTATGTTTATTACACTTCCGTAGCCATTGTTTCACACGATTATGTTACTGTAACAGCAATTACTTTTGTCATGGTAACAGCACGTACTGGGTTCCATGTTAAATGCTTCATACTATTAGTTATCATGATCTATTAAATATTATAGTGGCAATGATTTGGTGTTCACGTAATTTGATTTAAACGTTAAATTACAAATGTCATACCGAATGGTTGGTTGGTATAGATCTTGAACAAATTAACACGTGATTTGAAAATCAGATCAGTCTTGCTGATTGTCCCTGGAAATTCCAGAGAAGAAACCTATAACTTGTTAAACAAACTGGAAACACGTTTATGTGCGCGCTCTCTCTCTCTCGCTCTCTCTCTCTCTCTCTCTCTCTCGCTCTCTTTGTGTGTGTGTGTGTGTGTGTGTGTGTGTGTGTGTGTTTCTTTCTCTCTGAATACACATCAAAATAATTGTAAATATGGGATTTAATCAAATGCAATTATTACTTTTAAATTTACAAGTTAAAATGCAGTGATAACACCAATAACATGATAGACGTCTACTTACAAATATTTTTAACATAAAATAATTAAGTTTTATTAAATTAATTCCACGAATCATACTTCGTGTGTATACATTTTTTGGACACCTTATATATATATATATATATAAACTATTAATCTAGTGTTACGGCGACCGGTTTGCAAATGATGATTGTGGCGATCGACGCTATCTTTATTTGTAAATAAATAAACTACAATAATAACTATTGCACACCTCATTTAGATGATTACGGCTTTGCGCATTGCTTACTTGACATGTGTTTTTCTGGTCATAATTAAAATAGGGAAAAATGAATGGTCGCACTTATGTTTTCTGAAGACATGATACGCTTTAGAACGACTATCTACTATCTAGCATTTTGAATAAACGTGTGTTCCAAGTTATGATGACTGTCATTAAGATGACATCTATATAAACATGTAATTATTACAACATCTGGATTTGTCTTTGGGATGATACATAAAAAGTTCTTATGCTTGGTCCTCACAGTAAAGTGTGAGCATAAAACATGTACCAGTACCATACTTAAGATTATACCGAGCTTTGAGCTTCTGTTTCCTTTTTTTTCTTGCAAATACAGTGCAGTCCGTTTAAAATACAATCTTGCTTTAGATACACACCGCCCCCCATTCCCAGGTGTCTTCTCTCTTATATTTCAGTTCTGAATAAGTAACCCTCTACAAATAAACTTTTTGTCTGGTCCCCAAGGCCTTTCTTCATCTTAAGTGGACTGCAGTGTCAGCACTCTGCCTGCCAATTGTCCAATTTTAACAGGGAAAATCTGATCTCAGTTGCCGATATTTTTTCCATGCTAATAATGATTTCCTTTGAAGATTGACAGGTGCAGTAATGTCCCTGGGTTTACTCTTTTTTATAGTCTTTATCATCAGAGATAAATTCCTATGGCTCAGTTGTTAGAGCATCCACCTGGTAAGCCGTAAGTTGTTGGTTCTAGCCCTGCCCATTCAAATCAAAGATTTTAAATCTGTTTGTTTGTTTTTTTTCGTCCGACGCTTGATATTTAGGGAACAGCACTGAGACTGGTTTGCTCAATGTCAGTTTGGGTGAAATGTTCAGGTTTGTTTCTGACTATTTATTATCTAGTGTGGTAGCACGTAACACTTTTCTTAATTTTGCTGGAGTGATTTCAAACCTAATCAAGACAAGTTGTTTGTTCGATAAGCTTACATTGAACCTCTGGGTTTGAGTTCAATCAGTGACTAGGCACAGTATAGTAAGGATCGACGTAAATTTGTTTACAGATCTGATCACCCAAATTGTTATCGTCTCATCGTTTTAATGGAAATACTATCAATTCATGCAAATAATTGTCCGTTACAACAATGTTAAATCAAGCCCATAATTGCGTTCGGTAATCAAACCTGCAATATTTGTGAGCATCAAGGATGGAACAAGGAAAAATCTGATGCCTTGAGAAAATATAATTCTACAGCGTTACATATTAAAAAGAAACGTTTTAAGATGGGTTTTTTTTATCACAAAAAAAAAAGAATTATGCATCATTACTGTCTCTGCTTCATTACTGTCTCTTGGAAGGGAGTTCCAGATAAGGGGTGTTGATTATTCAAACACATGCTCGCCAATTTTGTGAGTCTTTTATTGGCCTCACAAGAATATGATTATCAGACTTTGATCTCAGTTTTCTAGCTGGGACGTAGAATTTAAGCATGCTATTAATATATCCAGGACAATCAGAGTACAATGATTTAAAAACAATAGTACATATATTCTATCCGTTTCTCAACGGAACGCCAATGGAGTTCCCTTAGCAAACCCGATTGAGATTGATTTCTCCTCTTTCTATAAATAAGAAGAGAATTAACTAACAAGATCGAGATGTCTCTTGGAATGAGATGTCTAACACTATATATTCTTCTCATTTCCATGCACATTAAGCTTACGATATGATTAATTGGCTGGTAAAGACAAATCTGAATCAATAAATACACCCAAATTTCGAACAAACATAGCAGTTTCAATTACACTATTTCCTACAACGATTGATTCGCATTCTACATTTTTAAGAAATGCTGGCCTTGCGATATATATTATTTCAGTTTTACTGTCGTTAAGTTTTAATCTGTTCAGTTCCATTTAAGTTTTCAATTTAACAAAGCAAGATTGGAAACATTCAATTAATAGTTGCTGACTTAAAACTTGACTATCGTTTGCATAAAATTGGTAATTAAGATTAAAATCAGAAATACATAATTAATCCAAGGGGTTTCATGTACATTGTAAAAGGAACTGGACCCAATTTTGTTCCTGTGGCTTCGGTCTTAACGCCATTTAATTCTGATTTATTTGCAGACATCCATCTCATCACATTGTTGATGCATTGCTCGTAAACAGTATCAGATTTCAAACACACACGCACACACACACACACACACACACACATATATATATATAAAATATATATATATAAAATATAAAATATAAATTGTCACTCACATTATATATGGCCAAGATGTACGTTTCTGTGGCTTTCGTCCACGTCTTCAGTCGGCATAATGTCTGAAGAAAAAAATGTATTCCGTTTGAGGTGTTTACTCCGTATGTCCTGCTCAAACGGAATACATTTTTTCTTCGGACATTATGCCGACTGAAGACGTGGACGAAAGCCACAGAAACGTACGTCTTGGTCATATTATATAATGTGAGATGTGAGTGACAATTTATATTTTATATTAGCTCTAACCATCATTATCGAGCACTTTCGTACCTAGGAGTACCCACCAACACTCATATTATATATATATATATATATATATATATATATATATATATATATATATATATATATATGCTAGTCGCCACGTATAACGCACTCAGAAACTAACCGTTTAAAGCTATTTATGGTTTGTTAATTTTAACTAACAAAACTTAACGAGAGGAAAAGTCACAGATGGTCTTCCAGCTAATAACGTTTATGGGCTCCTTTATTTCGCATACATTGTGGTCATTTGCTCCTCGTGCTCCGAATCAGTAAAATCAGTACAATGGAATCTTCTTGATGTAATACATTTTACGTAATTTTATTTACCATTGGCTGTTCTTTCCTTTGGTTTAATCCTTATTGTTTTTTGGATTTTTGAAGGTTGAGTAATCACCCTTTAAAAATTGCTGCGAATCTACTGTTTAGTATATGTTTATTATTTTTATTGCAATATTGTAGAACCAAAAACCATGAAATAATAGTGCTCATTTTTTTAAATTAAAGGAACTAAATAAAACATTCAAAATGTAATCTTCAACAACTTCAACATTATTATCACTTGCTTTCATAATCTTCTGGAAACGGAAGAAGGTTGTTGTTTTCTTGTTTCCAGTTGATTTCATCTGTATTTGGATTCGCGGTACATAAAAGGTTTTTGTTTCTGTTTCTGCATGAAGATAATATTGTTTCTTCTTATTATTTATTTTTTAATGTTGTCATGTTTGTTGCGTGATGATGTTGAATTTAAGCAGAGTCTACATACATATTTTTGATCACTGTGCTCCAGAGATAGTTTTCCATTTGATATTGTGAAGTATATTATTTTCTTTGAGGTTTCAAATATGTTTGTTCAATGTAGTAGAATATCGTTTTTGAAGGAAGATTTGTGTAGATTGTTGATTTTGAATTAATATTCTGTGAGGCCTATGCACGTTTCTTATTTTTCTTGTTTTTTTTTTTGTGTGTGTGTATGTATCTGTGCACATTTGGGGCTGGGTAAATAACGATTTGTGTCAGACAGTTGCAATTTAGTGGGCATGTCTGAACTTGCATTTTTGGAGGGTATTGTTAGACTATTCTTGCTGTGATCGTTTCTTTCCGGGGATGAGATGGTACAATATTTTGTATGTTTGTCATGTAGCTGTATTCTATCTTGATTGTGTTTTTGTACATAATAGGCTGTGATCCTACTTCTCAAACCACTATAATTCGCAAGATATTTTGAAAACATCACTGAAGAAGAACCCCATATTATTCTGTCTCGAATCTTCCTTTTCTCTCTAAAATCTTAGAAAAGTTTGTTTTGAAACAATTACTGTCTCATCTTAAAAATAATTGTCTTGAAGAAAAATTTAAGTCGGCTTATAGGCAACATCATTCGACGGAAACCGCACTTGTTAGAGTTGTTAATGATCTCCTCTCTGTTATCGACAATGGTTCATGTTCTTTGCTGAATTTTTCTTGACATATCGTCTGCTTTTGATACTATTGATCACAATCGTCTCCTCAAACGTCTTGGAATTACTTATGGCGTGTCTGGTGCAGCGCTTGATTGGTTTAGGTCATATTTGTTTAATCGTGAACAGATTGATACGGTGGATGAATGCAGATCTGAGGAAATCATTTTGATTGTGGGGTTCCCCAGGGTTCAGTATTTGGACCCGTTCTTTTTGTTCTGTACGTTGGCCCTCTGTCTAAAATCATCAGGTTTCGATCTGTCTTACCATCAATATGCTGATGATACGCCGAGAGATTTAAAAGAAGTATCAGCCGATAGTAAGAATTGTATCCAAAGTGTTAAGAACTGGATGAATGAGAACAGAATGAAACTGAATGATGATAAGTCGAATGTGCTGTATGTGGGGAAGACGAAGTGGAAAAGTGAAACAGATTTGAAGCTGGGAGGATGCCTCCATTCAAATTGTTGACAAAGTGAAAAACCTTGGCATATTCTTAGACTCTGGACTGTCGATGGAGCATCAGGTTAATAATTTGGTTAGATCTCTCTTTTTTCAACTAAAAATGATTGCCTCCATTAGACGGTCCATATCTGAGGATGTGACCAAACACCTGGTTGTATCCCTAGTACTATCGAAATTGGATTATTGTAATGTTCTGTTGTTTGGCGTTTCGCAATATAATCTGAGATGTCTTCAGATTGTCCAAAACAGCGCTGCCAGACTAGTATTCATGAAGCGTAAATGCGATTCTGCCAGACCTCTGCTTCATGACCTGGATTGGCTGCCTGTTGAGAAAAGGATTAAATTCAAATCTTGTGTTTTAGTGCATTGGTGTATTGAAAGTACTGCCCTTTCTTACCTTTCGAACTAATTGAAAGATATTCAAAACGGTCAGTGATTCCACCAAACTAGTTGTCCCTCGAACACGGGAAAATTCTGGAATGAGGTCCTTTTCTCATTTCGGACCCTCTGTTTGGAACGTCTTACAACAGAGCATTCGTGAAAAAGAATCTTTGTCTATTTTTCAACGTTCGCTTAAAACATATCTGTTTCGTTTTTAGTAGATGGTATGAGAAACAAGATAGATCTGGTTTGTATTGTGTGTTGTGTGTGTGTGTGTGTGTGTGTGTGTGTGCTTGTGTGTGTGTGAATTAGTATGTTTCAGCCAAAGTAATTTGTAATTTAAGCGCTTAGAGTCTGGTGTCTTGGAGTTAAAGCTCTATATACGTTTTCAGCATTATTATTAATATTCTACATATATGACATGCTTGAATCTACATACATATTCAATGTTTTCTCGCTCCACGTTTTACATTTAAGTTATGATATCTGTGTTGCACCAAATCACACCAGCCTCTTAGATTTCCGAAATATGCCCTTACCTATCACTATTCACGGGTAGGAATGCTGGTGCTGTGGGTTACAATGTAATAAGTATCTCTAACATGAGCAAAAGCATGCTTGCAATTATCTTGTGCACCATTTAAGGATGTGGTTTAAGTACGCATGGTTATCTGAGTGCCCCCCTATTATAACCGGTAAATCACATTAGATCGATGGTATATTTACTATTTTTGACCAATATCGGGAATAACTAGATGAAACCGAGTTTTACAACGTGGTCGCTTGGGGTCAATACGTTTATAATCACCATCACCCCGAAATATAATGGACGATTGTAAAGTGATATTCCACTAATTACACACACACACACACACACACACACACACACACACACACACACATTAACTTGGTGGAATATCATTTTACAATCGCCCCTTTTTTACCTGCGTCACTGAAATACACGCCGTTAACAGCGTTGTCTCTGTCAGAAAAAAAATGTAATATCGCCTAACAGGCGTCATGTTCCGTCCTACATGTTAAGTGTTGCTGTTGGCCAGGGACCCCTTGTAAAGCGCTTTGAGCACGTTTAGTGGATCTTGCTCTATATAAGTGCTCCGTTTTTTAATATATATTTTAGTAGTAGTAATAATAGTAGTCGTAGGAGTAGCAGCAGCAGCAGCAGCAGTAGTAGTAGTAGTAGTAGTAGTAGTAGTAGTAGTAGTAGTAGTAGTAGTAGTAGTGGTAGTGGTAGTGGTAGTGGTAGTAGTAGTAGTAGTGGTGGTGGTGGTGGTGGTTTAGTAAAACATTATAAATTATGTTTTAAAACGGGGGCTCTGGGTGAGTTTACAATGATTAAGTTGGACACACGGAAATTCACTATTTCTGTCACTTAAGGAGATGGTTTTGTATGCTTTCTTAGAGCACTGATATTCCATATAGATAGTATGCGCTTGGCTAAGAAGCTCATAACATTGCCATCCGGAAGTATAACGGGCGAACACACAAAACTATGTGTAACCATGAACCTTTATAGTCTGGTTAATACAGTTCAGTGAGAATAACTCACAAACGCGGATGGCAAAATATAACAACAAAGGCTTGAGTGACGTCATCTTCGAACTATCTATACCAGGACGGATTTCTGACATTTGATTTTGTGTTGACTGAAGGTGGAAAACAATTGTCTCGACTGCCTTAAGGAGGTTCGATTTCTATCGAATACTCAATCCACTCACTACAAAAGGAATTCTTTTTGCCCATTTAGACGTATACAGACTTTGAGTACACGGTTCGACGGATTTCTACAAACTGTGGATAATTAATTGACCAAAACTCATGAAAACTGAGCGTGTAAACGAGGAATTTCAATTTCGTATCATTTATTTGTGTCCACGTGACTGTGTGATGTGTGTGGCGGTGTTGTATGTATATATATATATATATATATATATATATATATATATATTATATATATATATATATATATATATATATATAGTATGCCCTTGGCTAAGAAGCTCATAACATTGCCATCCGGAAGTATAACGGACCAACACACACAACTGTGTGT
>NC_088361.1:2349386-2381886 GCF_034508935.2 Berghia stephanieae | reverse complement strand
CGTTTATGAGTAATTCTCACTTAACTGTATTATCCAGACTATGAAAGTTCATGGTTACACAAGAGTTTTGTGTGTTGGTCCGTTATACTTCCGGATGGCAATGCTGTGAGCTTCTTAGCCAAGCGCATACTATCTATACAGTACAAGTAACCTGCACTCTGCCTTGCAATTTTCCGGCCCCGAACGTTTCTCACATAACCAACCCTGCCTTGTGCGATCAAGAATAGCAAGTGACGATTTGCGGCCTGCCATGGGTTAAAATATCATGGCGAGTAATGTTCATAGGACGACCGAGAACGGTTGTCAACACAAGATAAACGAACAACAGGTTTGAAAATAGTCAACTCATGGTCGCCTTAAGTTAGTTTCCCAGGGATACTTAAGCTCATTCTAAAGTAACGTGACAATAATGATAACAATAAAATAATAATAATAATAATAAATAATAATAATAATAATAATAATAATAATAATAATAATAATAATATAATATTGTTATTATTATTATTATTATTATTATTATTATTATTATTATTATTATTATTATTATTATTATATTAGTATTATTATTATTATTATTATTATTATTATTATTATTATTATCATTATTCCTTAAATTTGCCTAATTCCATATTCTGTTTTACCTGTATAGATTGACACATGAATAAAGTTAAAATTGAGGTCTTTCATTTCAAAACCCAAGTAGCTAGATTCTTTTGGTCCATCAGTATTCGCTAGTGATATTTAATGAACGCAAAGGTGGGACAGCATACCTTTTGACACTCACACCCATTTACATGTGTGCGTATGTGTGTGTTTGTGTGTGTGTGTGTTAGATAGACAGAGAGAAAAAAAGATAGAGAGAGAGAGGAAGAAAGAGAGAGAGAGAGAGAGAGAGAGAGAGAGAGAAAGAGAGAGAGAGAAAGAGAGAGAGAAGAGACCTGAACAGTTCAAAGAAGACTAATTACATGGCTATGATATTTTTATAGAAATTCAACTAAATTTCATGTTTTCAGAGTTTACCGAAATAATTCATTCTGTTCTCAAATCTGGATTATCTTAAACTTACATAATTATGGCAGGATTAATTCACGTTGGATTGATTCAAGAATCCAATCATTTCCTGCCTAATCTTGGCATCCCTCTACTAGGCTTGGGATATACAATGTATGTCACACTCGAGCGCCTCAATTTTTTTTTTTTAGGTTTTGAGGGGGAGGAGTGTCCAGGGTAAGATTATTATTTACTACTAACGTGCTGAAATCAACTTATACTAGGGTGTTTATATATCGCAATATCCACTAAACGTGTTCAAATCGTGTTACAAGGGGTCGCTAGCCAACAGCAATACTTTACATGCAGGACGAGGCATACGCCAGTTCGGTGATATTACATGTTGTTTTTTTTTTTTTTTTTGCGACAGAAACCACGCTGTTAACGGCCAGGAGGAACGGTGACGGAATGTGAGTTAAGAGCTTTTTCCAAGGACTTAACTATGGGCCGTTCAGAGCGGTACTCGAACCCTGGACCTTCCGATCCTAAAGCGAGTGTCATACCTCTTGACCACGTAACCACACAAGTTTCGGTAATATCAACTTTAGGGCAAAGAGGACAAAACTATATTTCCTGCGCTTCAATATCGACATATTTTTCTTTACCGTATTGTATTTATTTATTCATCTTTTTATTTATTTCAATTAGGTTTTCTTTGCAGAACAGGCAGTGAATATACTAAACGCGACCGTAGGAACCGATTGGTCGAGAGATTATTATGGAAGCAATATAGAAATCACGAATTATGTTGTAACACACCCTCTTCAGATATTTTTTTGATTGAAAGGGAAAGGAAAGGGGGGGGGGGGGGATTCTTACTTCAGTGGCGTAGAAAAAAATCATCAGGGCACTTAAACGGTTTTATTGACAGAACTAGCGCAGATTTTAGACAAGTTGGTGTTGTTAGGTTATGCACGTTGAAACTGTTATCTTTTGTCACATGGAGGTCACACTATACAAAAAGAAAATAATATGTCCAAATTACAATCATCAAAGTTGTCAATGGTTGAGGTAAATCTATTTAGGTCAATGGGTTCTAAAGCAACGTGCAGTATTCGTCCAGCCAAGCTCTTGTATTTTCTATTTGACATTACCTTTTGCACTAATCCTGTTATCTCCTCTCTGCCTCAATTTGGAAAATGAGCTGGTAGCGTCGAGTTATGCTTTAGCGTTCGGAAATGAATTTGTTTTGTTAAATTTGTTAATGTTGTGCTTGTTGTAATCTAAGCAGAAGAAATATTTTTGACCAAATGCATTTTTGTGACATGATACTGTGTTCTTTTTCTCTCCGTTTTTTATTTTAAAAAAAACTGTCATAACTCATTTGTTCAATATGTTTACGGTCAGCGACTTCCGTAAAAGTTTAAACGGGAAAGTTAAATACCACGCAACGATGTTTATATTTTTCTTTTATTCTTCATTCTCCTCTTCTCCTGGTGTATTGTTGTTGATGATGAAGACGATGATGATAATAATGACGGTGATTAGAGATTTACGATGCGACTTTTTTTGTTGGGTTTTTTTGTGCACTGAAAATAGATGTGTAATTGTTTCAGACCTCATGCTTCTCAAAGCATATTACATCAAGCTGTTTTTAAACCGTTCTTTTTTCTTTGAAAATATGAACTTTTTGTAGTATAACCTGTCTATTTGAAGTGAGTATTTATCCGAAAACTGTCATTCCGCAATCTGTAAATGAGGAAATAACGTCTGGGGAATTCTGGAGTGCCTGTCGTTCCAAACGGATTTTAAGACGATACTCGCTGCTTATGGCTGATCCACGTCACATTTTCATTTCTTGATCCGTTCAATCTGTCAGTCAGTAATTTATGGACAATTTTAGAAATTGTATGTGTAAGGTAGGCTAGAGAAAATGTACGAGATGTACTTCACTTGTTATTATTTGCTATTTGTGACCCAAACATTTTCCCTATTATATTTCTATTTTTTTTTTCTCCTTTTCTTTTTTTTTTTTTTTTTGACATACTGTTTGACATATTATTTTTATTAATCTATTATTTATTTATTTTATTATTATTATTATTATTATTATTATTATTATTATTATTATTATTATTATTATTATTATTATTATTATTATTATTATTAATGTCGTGCTCTGTTTTATTTTTGTTTTACCATTCGGTAACAAAATTTGACTATAACTGACTTATGATGTTATTAAGCCGCCAGCGTGTGATCTTGCATTTGTTGTGAATTTGTTTTGTCTTTGTCGTTACAGTATTAAATCAATTTGGTTGCAGATGTTGATAACAACTCCTGTTTCTTTATTATTTCTCTGTTCTAACTACGCTGTTTTATGTCTAGAAGATTGACTTTAAAATGCCATATTTATGACAAATAACTGTTTTAGCTTCGCAAAAAACTACAAGTCTTTCTCCGTTCTCATTTTGTCAACCCTTTGAATAAGACGAAGCATGGTCATGTGTACGGAATGCAATAATAAATCACCATCATCCAGCGTGTCTTGTGCTCTTGAGCACGTTGCCGGTCAGCTGTCTCTACGAATCACGGTCCTCTGCGATGCGTATTAAATCTGTGTTGCTTTTAAAATCACATTTGGCAATTCTTAGGTTATTTAGATAAGTCATTCTTTGTCTTCCTCTAGCTCTCTTTCCGTCGATCATCCCAGATGTTACCAACTTTTCTATTCCGTCTCTTCCACACATGTCCCAGAAACCGTAACTGCCTCTTTCTGATGGTATCGATCAATATTCTTCCCTTTCTCACCTTCTTCAACACTTCCTCGTTCGTATACCTGTCCGTCCATGATAGCCTCAACAGTCTTCTATACACCCACATCTCAATAATAATTAATGCAATTCAAAGCGGCCGGGATGACAATAGTCAAACGACAGTGCCCTACTCCATTGTAGCTCAACTATCATCTAAATTACAGAAGCATCTGAGAATAAAGAATACAAAACTTAAAACAAAAGGAGACCATCAGAAATTGAAATACAAACGATACCAAATTAACATTACTCCGTGTATGACAAAGAGTAATAGAAATTATAAATAATGAGTTGACAACAACAAAAATTGAAAACGTTAATAAATACAATAACGATCGAGTAAAATAATATAGCAGTACGACTGTTAAATCAAAGACCATTTGAAAAACATAAGGTATAGATAGGCGACGGCGCAAATTAATTCTTGAGACACCAACGACATTTCAAATGTTCCATCTGAATTTTACAAAACAAAATTTCAAAACAACAAAATGACACAAATGAGCTCCTTTAAAGAATAGGGAATGAGATTAGCGGAAGAGTAGCGTCCCTTGATTGGACGTCACCGCGAGGACGAGAGACGCATGCGCACAACCAACATGACGTTCTCTCTCTAATAACTTTTCCGCCGGTGACGTGACAGACTATGGGTGACGTCCAATCAAGGGACGCTACTCTTCCGCTAATCTCATTCCCAAGCAGGTTTTCTAAATTAGTCATTTGAGTCAACGGGTGATAGAAGTCACCCATGATTTTTTAAAAAAAAGGTTTGCAAGTTAATCGTACACAGTCAGGGTCATTGTGTCTCAGTGGTACAATCTGTGTTTCGTACCCGAAAGGTACCGAGTTCGAATACCCGCTGCGCTGTTTGACATTGAGCAAGTCACCGCGCCCTCGCTCCCTTGGAATAAACCCTAAAGACACATTTCCATATGCGAGGAATAATTGGGCCTTTATTTATTTATTTATCTTTATATCAATCTGAATTTTAGATTTGCCAGTTATAATGTGCTCGTTGGCATAAATTAACACGGTCTCTTCATAACAATTTTGAATCCCAATCCTGTTTCTTTATGTTAAAAACAGATCATCATCATATTCTTCATCATCATCATCATCATCATCATCATCATCATCATCATCATCATTATTAGTGCCGAGAAATTCTCCAGCCATTCCTCAGGCTATCCCTGTAACAACGTTACAATCACGTTTTCATCACACTCCGTCGAACACTTTGTAGCTTAGCTTTATTTAAGGAACAGGAAAGCCTGGCCATTAAAATACTCGTGCTCTACAACGAGGAAAGAATTCAAAGCATATACGGAAATTGGCGCGAGAACAGAAAAAAATAAGTTTGGAAAATGTTTTCAACATCGAAAATATTTATTAGTTTGTTTGTAAGTCAGTACGTGAACTTTGTATTACAATAAATGAATGAAAAAAATAGATAGATAAATAAATTAATTAATAATTAGATACGTGCTTAATGAATAAATTAAAAAATGAATAAAAATCAATTCTTCAATGAATGCATGAATGAATGAATTGATGAATTATCACCATTTATCTGTTTGCCGGTAAAAAAAAAAAAAATGTTAACAGTCTAATGGCGTCTCAGTCTTTGTATTTTTTATTTTCTGTTGCTTTACATTCAGGTTTATAGATTGGTACACGGTCTGGATAGAATAGACTTTTCTGATTTTTTTTTCATATTCTAATGTTACTTTTACTAGAGGGGACAAGTTTAAGATTTTTGTCACTAGATGCAAAACAAACATAAGACAACACTGGGTCGGTATTCGTATTGTCCAGAAATGGAACCGTTTGAAATTTGAAACGAAGAATGCAAAACCTATGGATTATTTTTAGGTGTTAATAGACAGGGAATTCTATGATGAGAGATTTATATATGACGAATAATACTTGTTTGAACTGCTGGTGACATGGCTTTCAATCGTGTATGTAAATATTATGCATTGTTACCTTATTATGGTCATCTTCTATAGATAGTATGCGCTTGGCTAAGAAGCTCATAATATTGCCATCCGGAAGTATAACGGACCAACACACAAAACATTGTGTAATCATGAACTTTTATAGTCGGGGTAAGACAGTCTAGTGAGAATGGCTCACAAACGCGGATGGCAAATTACAATAACAAAGGCTTGAGTGACGTCATCTTAGAACTATCTATATGTATGGATGTATGTGTGTGTGTGTGTGTGTGTGTGTGTTTGTGTGCGCGCGTGTGTGCGTGCTTTGCATGTCACGGTTAAAGATATATGTTTGTCCATCACACATACATGAGTACATTTAAGTTGATATACTACGAGCTTTACCACGTGTATCATTATTGTAATCTTTCAATCAATAGATTTCTAGCATTACAATTAATATTAAGGGCATTCAAGGGATTTTATCCTATTCGCCCTATGCCATATGTTATGTGATGTTATGTTAAACATCGTGTGATTTCTTTAAAATTGTCGATTGACATTTTGTGCATCTTTTTTTGTTTCTTTCTTTGGACTTATTTGTCAAGTATGGTTCACATCGACATCCATGTCGGTAATCAATATTGAACTAACCATTTTACGCTTGAGGGCATTCACGGCTTACAAATCAAATAGCACTGGAGTAATTTTTCCTTATGATTTTGTAATGTTTTTATGCCTTTGATCTTGTATGACAATCGAAATCTTAGCGAATGGAGGAAGTTAATCAAAGATAAAGATAATGGGGGAAGAATGTTGTTGACTTATAATAATATAAGAGTTATAGAAACATTCAGGAACAATGAATGATCAAGAGAATGTATACCTATTTTCAGGGATATATAGAAAGTACACGTTAGAGCGGAGACTTGGAACAATCCTGCACGCAACCGCAAACGCGAATCAATACTATGCATGATTATAATGAAAATTATCCACAAGCATGCACACAGAAACAACAAAATGAGAGCAGGTAACACACACACACACACACATACACACACACACACATACACACTCAAAGACACAGATAGAGAGAGAGAGAGAGAGAGAGAGAGAGAGAGATAATGTGAGGGGAGAAATAGAGAGGGAAAGAGAGGGGGAGAGAGAAAGAATGAAAGAAGAGAGAAAAGAGAGAGAGAGAGAGAGAGAGAGAGAGAGAGAGAGAGAGAGAGAGAGAGAGAGCTTTACTTTGATGCTTTTGTCAATTTTGTATAATAGTTTTGAAAACACAATAGCCGCATCAAGACTTTCGTCCACCCGTGTAATATATCAAAACATAATCTCATGTGATCCGATGCAGTAGTTTTATTAATTAAATGATAAAATCCTTGTTTGAAAAGCAGGAGATGACATGATAACATAAATAACTTAAATAATCCGGAATCACACAAGTCATCAACAGCTGGTAAAAATATCACCGGACTTCTGATAAGGTGGATAACCTTAACACCGTTATATTAGATAGCTAGATCTATTTATAATATTTTTAAAATAGTAAACAGTTAATGATTAAGTAATGTGAATAATTGCTATATAAATAGTATATAACAATATAGTATCTTGAAGCTATTTATTAACTAGAACATTTTATACAAAACGTTTCAAAGTGCTTAACAAGGGGTCGCCAGCCAACAGCAATACTGAAACATGTAGTATGAGACTTAACGACTGTTAGGCGACAATACATTTTTTTTCAACAGACAACGCTGTTAACGACTAGGTACTAATTTTACACCTGAGTAGGATGAGAGAATGTTCTTCAAGAGACTTTTCCAAAAACTCTACTGTGCGCCGCTCAGAACGGGACCTAAACCCTGGACCTTCCGAGCTTCTACCTAATCAGTTTTGTACTAAGACGTCATACGCAAATAAAATCAGATTTAATCTGACTTAAAACCCGTTTGTCCTGTTATACTCGATATATTCCACCAAACTAATGCCATGTAGATCAAGGTCCCGAAAAGACAAAACGTGATTTGAAGAATTATGGACTGGTTTATATATTGACAGTTGATCCCGAACTGGGACAATGGAAAAAAATACGGAACGGTTATCCCTCAGAGCTATGAGGCTAATGATGCCAATCAGTAGGGGATTCGCTTTGCAAGCAGAAGGACTGGTATACATCCCAGTTAAAAATGATGTTCTTCTCATCCCTACTCTTTATCCAGCTGTAGTTTTAACTGGGTCTTTTAGATACGGCAAAAATTACTTTACGATGATATATGTCCTATCCAAATCTTTACAAAAACCTGAATAAAGATAGGATCCTTTATTCTTGTTATCATTTTTTACTAAAATACTACCCAATTCAGTGGACATAGTAGATTGTGCTCAATGGTAGACGAAATGATAGAGATAAAATCACAAATCTAAAATTGGAAAGATTTCCCACTGCAAGAAACTCCCAGAGGAATTTATGCGCCTAAAATATATTTTCAAAGCATACTCTCTGTCATACAAAAACACCTCCTGCCTAAAACACAATGCCATTTGGGAATATGACTGTAATAATGATTGGAAATTGAAAGCAAACAAAGAGAAGAATAAGAAAAGATAAGATAAAAACGAATCCTATCTGATGCCATAAATATTTTCTCCTTGACTTAAATTCGATAAACTGAAGTGTTGAATTAACGTTGACCTGTCTCATCACATACGACATGCAGTGACCTTAATGGCACAACCTCATATATCACGATCATACGCTAAATGCGATGCATCCGCGTCAAATATTGTAGGATTTATCCTGTTTCAAAAGGAAAATTCAGTAATGTCTTATATTGGTTTGTGATTAGACAGATTGCGCATCGGGGCTCTAACGGGGCCGATTAGAGATAGACGACGATTGGGATTGTTTGGAAGCTTTAACCCTTTGCCCACTAGTCATTATGACATCGGAAATGCTATCGCCTTCTACGCCAGAACAGAAATAGAGGGTGGAGCCTACCATGATATAACATTTTATGGAGCCCTAATTTCATCATATCAGTTCTGTCCACTGACAGGTGGGTGGGTATCGCTTTCCAGAACTTGTGTCCTTATATGAAATTCTGAGTTTTTGACCAATCAACGATTGCTCTTTTGATAGCTCGCTTGTCAAAATGAGTCAGCTCAACCCTTGATTTATGTACAGGCATCACAGGCGGTATATGTTGTGTAACTTCAAAGACCACGTTTGACGGAAAGCAATGAATGGAAGCCCTACTGTGGCGTGGAGAACGAGGTCTTGTATGTATAGTTACGTCATATCTCAACGCTCGTGAATTCTTAGTACGGCTGGACTCACAATCAAAACACGAAATATGTGTTTTAAACTCTTGAATCAATCGAGTTACATCAGTGCGTTCGTCTCATTGAGAAATGAAAAACTATATATAAATCAAGAACATCGACCGGAAAACAAGGAAATTATCATAAAATTATAAAATTTGAGAAAGCTATTTTCAAAATCAAATCTATTACAAAAAAGGTTATTTCTAGACCGATTTTTATGAGACAAAGACAATTTTTCTCCACTTTTCAAGCTGATTCCAACAATGAGGTTTTCAAATTTATCGCGATAAGATTATTTGTCATTATTTTTTTTTTATACCCAATTGACTGCTCAGGAAATGAATACGTAATCCTTGGCGGCTAGCGAGTAGGTGTTAAATTTTGCTTACCCTTTCCCACGTAGACGCACGCACACACACACACACACACACACACACACACACACACACAGACTTATCGTCGTCTAGCATCCTATCGTTCGGCTCGACGATTAAAAGGGGTTCGTATCGTCGCTAAAATAATTACAAAATACATATACGAGGGCTCTTTCAGAAATAACCGAAAAATGCCCATTGCTCAGCAACCAGTGGAGATTTTTTAATTCTGTAAACGACATGATATTCCTTATTTCCTTACGGATATTCCCAGAAATTATGAAGTGCATCATTTTGCACAATGAATTTCTAGACGATTTTAAAGATGGCGGCCCACCTTGAAACTTGGTCAAAGGAGGAAATCAGAGCTGTCATACGTTTTTTGAACGCCAAAAGTCTGAATCCTACCGAAATTCATAAAGAACTTCAGAGTGTATATGATGAGCATGTTATAAGCCGTACACAAGTCTATCACTGGTGTAATTTGTTTGAAGCCGGCCATTCCGACTTGACAGACAGGGAAGGAGAGGGCGTTCGATAACTGCGACGTCAGAAGACAATGTGAAGCGAGTTGATGAGCTTATTCGTCAAGACAGGAGGTTGAAACTTCATGAAATCGCAAGCAGTCTTGAAATTTCGGAAACTTCTGCCCATAGAATTGTATTTGATGAACTTGGCTACAGAAAAGTAAGCGCAAGATGGGTTCCTAAGCAATTCACAGACAATCATAAAGAACAAAGATTGGACATCTGCAGGGAACTTTTGAGAAGAAGCAAGAGCTCACGCAGGGTTCACGGGCATACTGCCAACGCCGGCGGAGACTTTCTAGGGTACGATGTGACTTTTCTTGACAGCATAGTCACTGGTGATGAGACATGGTTGCACCATTGCACCCCAGAAACAAAGCAAGATTCGATGACATGGAAACATCCATCCTCACCTGTCGCGAAGAAATTCAAAGTCATGCGGTCAGCAAAGAACATAATGGGAACTGTTTTCTGGGACAGTCGTGGTGTTATTCTGTTCGAAACCTTACAACCTGGAGAAACATTCAATGCTGCAAGGTACTGCCAAACTCTTGACAAGCTTAGGGAGGCCATTCGCAGAAAGCGCCCAGGGCAGTTGACCAACGGGGTCATTTTGCAACACGACAACGCTACACCCCACACAGCACGAGTGACGCAAGGTTGGCTAGAGAAATATGGATGGGAGATTTTGCCACACCCACCACACAGTCCAGACCTCGCACCATCTGATTATCACCTCTTTGAGCCACTGAAACGTGAGCTGGCAGGAAAGCGCTTTGATGTCGATGAAGAGCTTGTTGACCATGTGCGGAAATGGCTACAAAACCTTGACGGAAATTTCTTCCGAGAGGGTATCTATTCCATGGTGCGGCGTTGGCAGAAGTGTGTCGACAGACTTGGCTGTTACGTAGAGAAATGAAGGACGAGTCAAGGTATGAACACGTGCAAGAATTTTGTTGATAGCATAAAAAACGCGGATTTTACAGGCATTTTTCGGTTAATTATGAAAGAGCCCTCGTATTTAAAATATATTTATGGTAATGTGAATTAAATATTTTAATGCTCTAATATATCAAGAATGATCATTATTATGATTTATTACGGTGTGAATTGAATTTGACTTTTAAAACTGAAGTTTAATCTGACACCCTACTCGCTGTTATCATTCGAGTCTAAGTTGTAATAAGGCAACTTTGGCCAGAAGTGAAAGACATACATTGTGTGTTCAGTCTGTGTGTGTGTGTGTGTGTGTGTGTGTGTGTGTGTGTGTGTGTGCGTCTGCGTGGGAAAGGGTAAGCAAAATTTAACACCTACTCGCTAGCCGCCAAGGATTACGTATTCATTTCCTGAGCAGTCAATTGGGTATTAAAAAAAAATAAAGACAAAGAATCTTATCGCGATAAATTTGAAAACCTCATTGTTGGAATCAGCTTGAAAAGTGGAGAAAAATTGTCTTTGTCTCATAAAAATCGGTCGAGAAATAACCTTTTTTGTAATATATTTGATTTTGAAAATAGCTTTCTCAAATTTTATAATTTTATGATAATTTCCTTATTTTCCGGTCGATGTTCTTGATTTATATATCGTTTTTCATTTCTCAATGAGACGAACGCACTGATGTAATTCGATTGATTCAAGAGTTTAAAACACAGATTTCGAGTTTTGATTGTGAGTCCAGCCGTACTAAGAATTCACGAGCGTTGAGATATGACATAACTATACATACAAGACCTCGTTCTCCACGCCACAGTAGGGCTTCCATTCATCGCTTTCGGTCAACCGTGGTCTTTGAAGTTACACAACATATACCGCATGTGATGCCTTTACATAAATCAAGGGCTGAGCTGACTCATGTTGACAAGCGAGCTATCAAAAGAGCAATCCGTTGATTGGTCAAAAACTCAGGATTTCATATAAGGACATAAGTTCTTGAAAGCGATATCCACCCACCTGTCAGTGGACAGAACTGATATGATGAAATTAGGGATCCATAAAATGTTATATCATGGTAGGCTCCACCCTCTATTTCTATTCTGGCGTAGATGTAGAAGGCGATAGCATTTCCGATGTCATAATGACTAGTGGGCAAAGGGTTAAAGCTTCCAAACAATCCCAATCGTCGTCTATCTCTAACGGGACCCGTTGGCGCAAACTCAGTATTATTTATATGTAAAATGTGTAAGCACTAGCATGGTCGTAAAGCAATCACCTAGTTGATTGGACAACGCAGTGATATAAAAATATTTTTAATGGTTCGCCGTTAAAATAGTACCTGGGCATGGCGGGCGATACAAGATAGTAACCCATCGCCGGTTCCAAACCAAACACACACACACACGCGCGCGCGCACACACACATACACACAGAGAGAGAGAGAGAGAGAGAGAGAGAGAGAGAGAGAGAGAGAGAGAGAGAGAGAGAGAGAGAGAGGGGGGGGGGAGAGAGAGAGATATATCGAAAGAATCAAATAAAAATGCATTGAACATTGACACAATGAAGATAGTGCCATACCGTCATCTTCATTTTCATAATAATAATAATAATAATAATAATAATAATAATAATAATAATAATAATAATAATAATAATAATAATAATAATAATAATAATAATAATAATAATAATGATGATGATGATGATGATGATAAAAGTGCACTTGTATCGTGCTGCATCTCCAAGCGCTTGACAATATTACTGACCAAACATAACATACTATCACTATCACCGTGCAGAGACCCCAACAACAGTTGCATATTCTAAATTAATGTACATGCTTTACAAACTATACAATAAAATGTGATAATCGACAATGAAATCTAAAAATAAATCAAATAATAAACTAATGAAGCAGAAAAGAACATTTTATAAAAATCTCTGCAATCGACATGTTTAAAGCTTTCTTCTTAAAATTCTCAACGATGCCTGCGAGTCTTACTGACAAAGAAAGCGAATTCTAGATTATTGTAAGAAGCATTTGGAACATTGCGTGCTAAAACTATTTGCGAGCAAAACATGCAGTAATGAAACCCACACAAAAAAAGAAACAGTGGAGGAAAATGTTCTATAAGTGTAATTGTTGTGTTTTGATGTTCACAGCCTTCGTATCTATTTAAAATGCATTCATAGCAATATTACATTAGCAGAGAAGATTTATGTTTCTCCTTTTTTTATTTAAAAATGTGAATATACATTACTACTTTGTCTGAGTCAGTAATACAAAAATATAAAACAGAAAGTTTCCATTGATTATTCCCATAAGCACAAGGACACCACTTAATATCTAAATATTTTGGTGCGTGTATCATCTACATTTTCAGGACCAGAATTTTCCATTAACAACACTAGAAAATATTATGTTATTAAATATTGTCTCTAGCCCTTTTATCGGTTATCTCCATTTTGTGGTTTGCCATTAACACATGTATAAAAAAGATGAAGAAAAGATGATGGATGATTTCATCGAATAGGATAATAATACATTTACTTGGGTATTACTTTTTTATCAGAAGATATATCGATACCTCACGCGGACAAATATTAAATGGATCTATTTTTTTTCCTTTGCTAGTCATGGTATTATTTCTATGGAATGAATGTTCATTAAGTAAGCTGTTACCGTCCAAAAGATGAAATGTACTCGTATTCAACACATTTTTCTACACATTCTAAATTAAGTGAACTTTGCTAAAGTGCTCTACCAAGCTATAATCTGGTGTGCACAAAATAAGTAGTGTTTTGTTGGGGTTTTTTTTTTTTTTATTTTTTTGTTTTTTTTTTTTTTGGGGGGGGGGGGGGGGTTGTTTTGTTTTGTTTGGTGGGTTTTTTTTTGTTTTAGTTGTTTTCTTTGGCGAATGAATGTTCTCTGGTTACCTCTTGTTTCTGTCAAATGTTGGTAGTGGCGAAGGAAACTAAATGACCTCAATGTAATGATCATGTACATAAATTGAAAGAAGAATTCCCAAGTATGCTATAACTAATTGAATATACAATTGAATATCAAATATAAACGTGCTTCAGAAAAGTGAGTGGCGCAGGCACTTATGTTGATAACAACAAGAGATGAAGTGAGTAGGAAAGTGGCAGAAGACAATAGAGAATGAAAAAATTTCGCGCCGGTGATGGGGGTTTGAACCCGCGACCTTACTGGTACGACAACTCCGCCTGGCCGGTGAGAGCGCGACTCTACCGTATGAGCTATCCACGATCCATCACCCCCGTGAAAATCTTTTTTTCTCCATTGTCTTCTGGCACGTTCCTACTCACTTCATCTCGTGTTGTTATAAACGTGCTTGCATTATTATTTAGCATTAGTTTCAAGCCACACGATGATTACTTTCCAAAGGAAACGGAATATAACCAGAACATAACTTATTCCGGTAGTTTTAAAATTGGACCAGTTTGATGCATCTTGAGTGTTTGCGAGGAAGACATCGGTGCTGACAATTATTTTTGTGTTTAGTTTCCTAAGCTACTTCGATATTGGTATTCTTTCGTATGTCCCTGCTTGGAATTTTGGTGGAATAATGACGCACGAAATCAATGATAGAGTCTGAAATAATGTCCTCTCAGTTATTGGCTTGATACTACTTTCTTATCATGTCAGTCTCACCAATCGTTAAGCACTCCTAGTTACCACCGATACGACTTCTCGAACAGCTTGTATTCTATTGATAGTATGCAGATGACGTCATTCAGGCCTTTGTTATTGTTTTTGCCATCCGCGTTTGTGAGTTGTTCTCACTGAACTGTATTAACCAGACTATAAAAGTTCATGGTTACATAGAGTTTGTGTGTTGGTCCGTTATACTTCCGGATGGCAATGTTGTGAACTCCTTGGCCAAGCGCATTCTATCTATTGAAGGTCTCTTGTCTTCGGTCAACCAATCAGTTACTTATGATACCATAGTATAGATAGTATGCGCTTGGCCAAGGAGTTCACAACATTGCCATCCGGAAGTATAACGGACCAACACACAAACTCTGTGTAACCATGAACTTTTATACTCTGGTTAATACAGTTTAGTGAGAACAACTCACAAACGCGGATGGCAAAAACAATAACAAAGGCCTGAGTGACGTCATCTGCATACTATCTATACCCCTTTGTCCTCGTACAAATACCATAAACCTGACCATAATGTAATACACACACATGCACACACACACACACACACACACACACACACACACACACCAGTATATTTCCAATATTGTAATTTGACCTAACCAGAGTGACAACCCACTTCTCGGTTCAAGCATAAACTATGATATTAACAGTTATCATAATATTAGTACCATCATACATAGAGCTAAACATTCACAGGTTCCCGTCAACACAATAGCTGGCAGCACGTTTTAAACATGTCGTGCTCCTTGGCCGCTCACATTCCATAGCAAATTATAGATAGTATGCGCTTGGCTAAGAGGCTCATAACATTGCCATCCGGAAGTATACTGGACCAACACACAAAACTGTGTGTATCCATGAACGTTTATAGTCAGGTTAATACAGTTCAGGAAGCATTACTCATAAACGCGGATGGCAAAAAAACAATAACAAAGACCTGAGTGACGTCATCTTCGAACTATCTATAGAAAGAAATAACCATAAAAATGTTGTTATAGGGTGGTAAAAGAAACAAATACTCACAAATAAATGAGCATGCATCAAATAACGTCTAGATATTGACATTTTATGAAGCAAATGCTTAAACGTTTCAAAAGTTACTGTTGATCTAATTTTAGACCACGGTAAAGTTAATTATTCACAATTTATGCGCTTGTATGAACAAATAAATAACTAGATATTTGGAACCTGATTTTCAGATTAATTTAGCCATATATGATGAATTCAGCTTGTATAAAATATTTTTCGTGTATGTTTCTTTTCGCTGAAAGTAACATTATCTTCAATTTAAAATAAAACCGGGAGACTTATTTTGTGCGCAGGATTTTCCTGCTGCCAAAGTTCCTTATCATTAGTAATGAACAGGAGATCAAAATTACAAACCAAAACTTTCAATTTCAGTGTTTGAGTTTATAATTTGTAACGATTGTTTAAGATTTAGTTCAATGTTACGCGTAATGGTTTTCGGTCTTTAACTTTGGATGTCTCAATCGCAGAATTTTAGATGCCATTTACTTTACGATTCACTTCCGATACATACATTTGAAGGGAAAAATAAAGACAGGTTATAAGTCTATCTTAAGTTATGAAAGTTTTTGTTTCCACAAAATTGTAGTAACCGTTTAGTTGAGATATTTCTCCAAAGTTGGAATAACTTTTTTTGCTTTTAATGCGATAGGAAAGTCGATTTGACATTAGGTGTGTGGTGTTTGAACGCACAACAAATCTGTCAGTGCGAAACCATCGTAACTCGACTTACGATAGATTTGCACCCTATCCTCGATTTCCCCATAGATATAGTATTTACCAACTAATCGTTTTTTCCAGCCACCTATTGTTATTGTCAGTTACAGTACATATTTCGATTTGAACATGGCCGTAACGGGAGAGTGAAGATTTATGGTCTCCCTCTTTGACTTTTTCTTTGTATAACTTTATGGTAATTTTTAAAAAATACTCATTGGCGTGAACACGCAAACTGGAGTGGTGAGATTGCGGTCATAGATAATAAATCAGTTTTTTAAATATATTTTCCATATTCCCCCGATGAAGAGATGGCGATGATAACGGTATCCTCTTGACATTTGCAATTTCCCCACCAGTTTGACAGGTGAAAAATGGATCCCCTTTAAATGGCATTTTTAAAAAGATTCCGCCCCTTGATCTATGTTTTGATTTTATCTTTTGATCAAATGAATGAAAGAACCCGCCCATAATAAATTGGGGTCCTGATAACTCGCTTCACACTCAAAGGGACCGAGATCAATCCCGGGTGAAGTCGAGTTTGTTTTTTTTCTCACCCCCTGCCTATCCAACAGTGATTGGGTGGGTGGGACTGTTGATCTGGCGGAAAGTACTTTACGAAAGACTAGCACCCAATTAAAAGAGTAGCAAGCAATTGGTATTATCCGTTTAACGCTATAGAAACCGGGATAAACACCGGTTGTATGGACCTAATGGCTCTGAAGGACTATAACCATAATAAATTGGTGAAATTCCATTGTATAGCCGTTTTCTTGTTGATTTGTTTGGTTACAAAGTTCGGTTTGGTGCCGGCACTGCTCGGACATTACTCTGTTGGGCTAAGGTGTGAATACTTTCCTCGTTGTTTGGAAGTGATGGATATTCTATTGATGATTTCCGTTTGTTGAAATACTAACAACAACCGCTTGTAAGAATGATATAACGTACGAACACTCAAAGATATGTATAAAATTAACCGTCTCCTTACCAACCATAGGAAAATTGTCACATTCGTTACGATCCAACCAGCACTTTTGTCATTCAGATTTCTTTTGTAAACCACACAATTTAAAGATATAGGTTTTATTATAGATCTAGCTATAAAAACGTGACACTGTGTTGTAGAGTTCACTTTGCTGATCAATATTATGCATAGATAGAATGTATTTGTCGCTTTCCACTTTTTGAGTAAGAAAAAACTATTTTTGTAGTGGGTGGGTGTGAAACTTTGGTAAAATTCTGAAAATAGCAGGTAAGGAAAGGGTTAAACGTTTATTGTCTGGTTGATACAATTTACTTTGAACTATACTCATAAAATGGCTGGCTAGAAACAATGTAACAAAGAGCTGACTGACGTCAATTTAGCTTCTTCTATTGAAGGAACGAAATTGACGTCAATCGGTTATTGTTTTTAGACAGCCACTTTGGTGATCAGTTCTTACTAAATTATAGCAATCCGATGAAACAACTTTAACGTCACTCAGCTCATTCTTATTGCTTCTAGACAGACAGTCAATTATATTCAATCAGACTATAGATAGAATGCGCTTGGCCAAGGAGTTCACAACATTGCCATCCGGAAGTAAAACGGACCAACACACAAACTCTGTGTAACCATGAACTTTCATAGTCTGGTTAATACAGTTTAGTGAGAACAACTCACAAACGCGGATGGCAAAAACAATAACAAAGGCCTGAGTGACGTCATCTGCATACTATCTATAAACATCAAAGTTACACAAAGTTTTTTGTGTTGGTACGTTATATCCGGATTGCTGATGTTGTGAGTATTTTACCTAAACTTATACCGTCAATATCATTTATTGAGAAGTAATCACTAGCAGGCGGCAGCTTCTTATGGTTCACACTATTATGTTATGACGATCGACCCAATCAGCAAAGTCCGGCCCGCATTCGTGCACCGTCGCGAACCCGCCTGGTAGCATCGTCACAACACACCTTTCGACTAGATGCTCTGCCGTTTCGGGTTCTTGCCCACAGCGTGGACATATTGGACAGGAAGTTAGACCCCACTGATGTAACGCACCGGCCGTTAGGCAGCTCCTCGACCGAAGCCGATTCGCAGCTACCCAGTGTCTCCTCTTACTGGTATCAAAGCCTGGCAACTTCTCACCAAGCTTAGAGGAGTGTAGGTCCCCGCCCCCACGAGGGATTGAATTCGTCCAAACCGACTTCCATCTCGTATGTGCAGCTCTGTCCGTAGTCAGGGATTCTGCGTACAAGGGTTGCCGGGACTTATTTCGGCTCGAAACGGGGCACCGTTCATTATGCGCATGAGAGGGGTATCCCCATTCCCTCTCTCTTTGACCTTTCTCAGCCAGTTTCACTAGCAGGCGGTCTAAAAACAATAACAAAAGAGGTGAGTGACGTTAACTTCGTTCGCACCTGCAGCTCCCAAGCGACTCGTACTGTGTATGATAAAAAAATGACCCTGCGTGGTTTGCTGGTGTAATACAATATTATTTTATATTATATAATGCATTGAAAAGAGTTTCAGCATGCCGAAATCGTGGAAATGTGTTGAATAAACGCGGGTATTTATTTTGTGTATTTGAATAAACAGATTGGACTGATATAATATATGGTGCCGTCATGTTGTTGATAATTTTGAAGATAAGGCACGGATGTAGCAACCCATTTATTACAAGGTGGATTATAATAACATATAATTTGCGTTGTGAATTACGATTTCCTCGGATGCTTTTAAGATTATTATTTTATGTGATAGTAGATATATCTTTGCTTTTCTGGTTTTTTTTTTTTTTGTTGTTGTTTTTTTTATTCCTTTGTCATCGATATTCTTTTCGAAAAGAGAAAAGTAATTAAGAAATCGTGGATGTTTAAGATGTTTTCTCGAATCGTATTAAATGTATTACCTAGTTATTTGGCAACAAACATCACGAGAACGTTAAAGGAACAGGTTTGATCATGACCATTCCGTATATCTTAATGGGTGAAAGTACATGATATGGAAAAAACGTGGAGATGCGTGAAAACCATTAATATGTCATGGATTGATCGTAAACGCCCCAAATCCATACGCTACAGTGTTTTGCCACATAAAACCTTTCGTGTGTTTACATAACTGTCTTTTCACGGCGCACGTTTAAAAATAAGAATTCTGAAGATTTTAACTTTATAAAAACATTTACTTTCTCCAGTGTTTTGGGGAAATCTCAACAGACTGTAGATTTCGTAAAAAATGTTTTTGTCTTGTTCAAACTTTATCTTTTATTTATCTAGTCACTGTGCTTTAAAATGCATTCCAAAAGTATGATCAATCGTTTAGGTGTTTCGTGACATGATTTCAAAGTTGGAACATTTCTTACATCAATTGGCAAGCAAAATAAATTCTAAGGTCTTGAAAAATGATTTTGCTCACATTATCTTATATATATATATATGTATTTTCAAAATCAGAATACTTTATGAGCATCAAAACAAAGGGAAATAACCTAGCATTTGAAACCTTAAAAAAGGGAAGCGTACTTCAAGCTTAAAATATAGAGGAGGGAAGTTGAGGATCTTACTTTGATGGGCCAACCATATCAGCTGACACCCCCCCCCCCCCCCGTGTTCAATAAATAATTGTCTGCCACTATTTTGGTTTTGCTTTGGCTTTTTCCTTTATATCGGTATTTCGTTTTCTGTATATTCAGTTTTAATTTGCTTCTGCTTGCAACGCTGAGCACGGACTATTGGTTTGATGATGATGATGATGATGATGATGATGATGATAAAATAATAACGATGATAATAATTATCATTTGCTCTCAATCTAGCCAAATAGCTGTTAGTCAAGTTTGAAAGCAACCATACTTCAATTTTGTTTTTAAAGTAGGTCACAAAAACATGTTATGTGTCCCATGACCCCTTAGCTTCTTCGACTTTTTCTTTTAAACCAAAATAGTTTTCGACAGTCCTGTGAAAACAGGTGGTTGTGAGCTGAATTAAATATTCATAAGATGTTTTGTGAAACACAAAACACACACGTTATTGGTTTTTGGTGAAAGGCACAAAAACTGCTTCACACTTTAGCTTCAGAAATGAAATTAGGACATTTTTTCTTCGTTGGAGAAGCCAATGCCCAGAGGGAAATATCAATGATAATATCAAATAAAGGATATGACGTGGAAAAACAAATATAGGGAATGAGATTAGCGGAAGAGTAGCGTCCCTTGATTGGGCTCACCGGCGAAGTTGTTAGAGAGAGAACGTCAATATGGTTTTGCGCATGCGTCTCTCGTCTTCGCTTCCGGTGAAACCGCGCGGTTAGTTAAATAGTTTCTCAGCGATCTTTACGTTTTATCGAACCGTGTGTTTAATTCTAAACATATTTTTTTTTCTCACCCCAATAACATTATATTTTAAAGCTTGATATTATTTTTCATTCTTTAATTCTTTTTCATAATTATTGAAATCGCCTTATCCAAAGGAAAGATATCCTCAGTTGAAAGTCATAAGTTTTTAAATTGACGTTCTCTCTGTAAGGTGGCGTCCAATCAAGGGACGCTACTCTTCCGCTAATCTCATTCCCTATGGGCTACTTGCTCATTCAAGTTTAATATTGACCGTGTAACGTCGAGTTTGTATTTAATTTTATTTGATACAAACAACAAATTCCGCTATTGGTTGAAGCCGGTTGTACAGTAATACATTAGTATTTGTAGCTGTAGTGTTTGGTTGATGATTGAGGAGAAGAGACCCACAGTTTTCCTTCCTGTGTTTTGATCTGATCTAAAGTTGCTCATTGAATTACATCGCGCGGGTCGTATGCTCAACTGTTGTAAGTCGAATTTTTGTTGAAAATGAGATATTCGAATATAGTGAATGAATTACACCCGCGCATATTGTGTATAAACGACAAAGCCGGGCGATAAATAGTTTTCTATATATTAAGCAATTGCACACTATTATGGAAATATTTCAGATTTTGTGTGCTCAACAATGGTAAGTATGGCATACAGTGCCCTGATTGGTTGCCAACTATTGAAAGTCCGAGCTACAACAGTTGAGCATACACACTTTTTCCTTGTCTGAAGCAATGCAATGGTAAACTATAACAGAGTTACAACAGTATGGTCATTTACAAGACAACCAAGTACATTGTTATGTTATGACAATATCCTGCCACCGGTCAACAGGCCATCTGATTGCATTGCATGCCTTTCACTGCATTTGTTTTTCTACAATACATGCGCTGGATGCGCTTTTGCTTACTTGTTTAACGTGGGATCCCGTTTTGTATCACTGATAAACAGCGTGGGTACATGAAGTATAACTCTATTTTTTCTATCCCTTTGTTTAATTCTGGTGTATGTTCAACAGTTGATTCGTAACACTTTATTGGCCTCAAAACCAAATTTTTGAATTTTTGAAAAATCCAGATATACACCTTGGACAGTGGGAAAATCAGACCAGATGAGAAATAAAGTTTTTATTATCAATATACTATTATTGTAATATGATTTTACGTTTAGGAGGCGTGATTGCAAAATCGATACTGTTCTGGCCAAAAACTTATAGAATACTTTTTTCAAAATGACCTGGGGAGGGGGTATCAGTATCATATAGCTTGCAATATAGATGTACCTTCTTGTTCCTATAATGACCCATGAGCATAACAGATACGATTAAATATCAATGATGTGGAAACAGTAATAGAACTGTATGTATGCCCTATTATAAGGTATGTGCACCTTCAATTTATGTTATATCTTTCACTCTTATTTCACCAGGATTTTTAAATCCCCATCCTTAATATAGCACATGTCAAATTAATGTGGGAATGAAGACAAAGAACAGCCTATAATTTATAATGATGGGGATATGGATGTTTTTGATTGATAATAATGATGATGATGATGATAATAATAATAATAATAATAATAATAATAATAATAAATAATAATAAATAATAATAATAATAATAATAATAATAATAATGATAATAATAATAATGATGGACTCTTATAGAGCACACGGTATCCTCAACCATGAGGCTCCTGGCGCTTTACATCAACACAGAAACAATAAAGAAAGTTCATGACATCAAAATAGAAATGTTTTCAAGGATTTCTTGAACACATACACTCATTTGGATTCCCGGGTGCTCTGTGGAATGGTGTTCTTTTCAGACGGACCTAAATGAGAAAATGACCGTTTTCCCGCCTTTGTACGAATGTACGAATGCGGTGTCATTGGAGGAACGTGAAGGTCGGGTCGTCGAATTTTTCTTTAGGAGTTGTGTGAGGCAGGGAGGGGCACTGTTTTTCCCGACAACGAAAACTAGGACACACGAGTTGATATGACCCTTTTCCTAACCGGCAGCCAATGTATTCCTCGAAGGAGAGGTGTGGCAGAGTCAAATCTCCACCTTCGAAAGACCAATCTGGCAGCACTATTTTGGACCATCTGCTTATTTCCCGAGACACCAAACAGCAGAGCATTACAGTAATCCAGCTTTGAGAAATGACATGTGGCTTGGTAACATCCTCAGAAAGGAACTGTCGAATAGATCCATTTTTTTAAATTTTTGACTGACACACCAATGATTGGATCATTGTCTTAATTTGGTGGTTCATCCACAGTTCTGATTCTAAGAATGCTCCAAGATTTTTGAGTTTATCAATAATATCTATTTTCATCTCTCCCACTTTCAATTTCTTCTCGTTCCAAAATTGTCTGTTCCCTACATACATCACCTCCGTTTTGTCGTCATTCAACCCTAGGCTCTTCCCGCCCATCCACTCCCGTACACCCAGAACGCATTTTTCACATATTATTATACTTATGATATTTTGTAAGTTTTTACTACATTCAGATCCAAATAATCGGGAGTTATCAGCATATTGGTGGTAGGACAGATATAATATATATTAGTAGGATAAGAAAAGTAGATTTATATCCAATTTCATACGCATTGAGGCAGAAAAAGTGTTCCTGGAAAGGTTTGCATTATCATTTTTCTATTTTCCTGTATGTTTGACATTCTTTTCGTTAAATTAATCTGGCAACCCGTACATCGTCTTACATACTGTTATAAGGCCGGTTATGTTTGTGTTTTTCTCTATTAAAAGTCCAACCTTGAAATACTTGTTGTATTGTTGTTTGAAAGGGAGATTGATGTTTGTTTTAGGATTTTTTAAAACTCCCACATGACCTAGAACTTAAGCTTCTGTGTTCTCTCAAATCATCTTAATGTGTTTTTATGATGGATAATTTGTACTGTTTTGTTTGAGGACACGGAGCGCAGCGCCGCTAGTAGATGAAAATTCAGCTATGATTGTCTTGCGCAAATGAGCGATATATTTTCTTAACAACGATTCGTCATTCTTCGTTTTTGTTTTTCTGAGTCTGCTAGAATGACAATTTTGACCCCCCCCCCCCCCAACCCCCTCTCACTCCTAAAAACGTTGGATTTGTCTTCATACGCACCAAACGATCATTTCAGGTGGCCAATCAGCTGTCTTTTCAACTTCTAATTATGCCAATAAAATGAGTGAAAATACTACACAATCGTTGAATAACATTTTTGTTCAACGGGTTCGAAACATAATATGGCGATTTTGTTATTTCAAAGAAATAACCGAGTTTACCAAGATTAGGGGGGGGGGGGGAGGATTTTGAATATTTACTGTTGAGTTGAATTTATTTTGGGTTATTGAGGGTTTTTTTCTTCCTTTGTTTGTTGTTTTTCTTGCCGTCTACCTTTTTGTCTACATATATAAAAATTACATTGATGTATCTTTATTCGGTTATAATTTTTTCATCTTGCAATGCCCTTTGTTAAAACATCAAAACACTTAATCCATATTTTCTTAGTTTCCCTCTGGCTGTTTACTTTGCATTAATAAATGTGTTTGGTTTTCTTTTCGTTTGTCGGTCACCCTAATAAAATATGTAAACAATCAAGCTTAATTTCTCCATATTGTAAGCCCCAAATCTGTCCGTATTTACCGTATTTCTAATTTTGGTATTTTTTCTGATATTGCCAGTAAACTAGAAGCAAGCAATTACGTATTTATTGTTGTCTTGATTTTAAACAGCGAGTCTTTCGAGGAAGGATCGAGTTAGTTTGTTTTCCCATCACGATGGGGTGAAGCCATGATTCCGTTATAAACGACAGGAACTTATTTACAAAATTCATTATGGGTTCATTGTCGTAATGGAAATCTTTAAAAACGACGCAGAATATTGTCCATTACAACAATGTGAAACAAGGCCCATAATTGCGTTCGAATGTCAGACCGGCATATATGTACACTTGGGTTTTAATCCAATGTCAAAATTCGATTCATAAATAAGGTATTTAGGTGGGCGCTTTTATTTCTATCGAATGTATAACTTTCCTCAATGCGACCAGGTTTGTGTGAAATAGTGATTGTACGATATTCATGTGTGGTCTTCATTAACACAATAGGCTTCAATAGTCATGACGTCACTTCCTTCGTAATGGCGCATGGTAACTTAATAACTGGCTCTAAACTATCGGAACAATGGCGGACGTCCTTATGAAATATTTCTCCGACGAGCATAAAAGTGTATCCAGAGGAAAAAACATAATAAATATGATCATGTTTTGACTTTTATACATTCTGATCACATGGCATATGAAAAGTTGAAGCCAGCATGAAGAATAAAAATACCGATATTCTTTGTTTAGAACCACGCTTCTCGCCGTTGCTGGGCGACGTGACATCAGACTATTGAATCCAATTTTATTATTAGAATAACATATTCCAACGGAAACTCTGAAAATCGTAATTTATCGATTTCGATTCACAAAACATATTCTCATTTTTTAAAAAAATGGATCTGGTATTTGGAATGGATTACACACTATTGTTGGTCTTTGCACCAATCATTTTAGGCTCGCACGAAAAGGTCAAATATAGGGAATGAGATTAGCGGAAGAGTAGCGTCCCTTGATTGGACGTCACCTATAGTCTGTGACGTCACCGGCGGAAAAGTTATTAGAGAGAGAACGTCATGTTGGTTGTGCGCATGCGTCTCTCGTCCTCGCGGAAGCACAACCAACATGACGTTCTCTCTCTAATAACTTTTTCGCCGGTGACGTCACAGACTATGGGTGACGTCCAATCAAGGGACGCTACTCTTCCGCTAATCTCATTCCCTTTAGCACGACTTTTATACGAAAAATTAGCATAACTTCAAGCAACACTAAATAAGTTTTTCCCATTGGAAACACTTATTATTAACGGGTATTATAGTTCGTTCCAAGTCCCGTACGTGCGCACGGAATATTGCAAATTCCTCCAAAGTTATGAAATGTGGTGCCGTGATTTTTTGCATACCGGCTTATATTTTAAGTGACATAACGAATTTTCAATACCGATAGCTAGTGATAGACCAAACAGTTTTCTCACAATGCCGAATTCCTTTGATCTTTTCATCGTTTCTAATAAAATATGACTCAAACTTTAAAATGTTTACAGCCACGGTGTGTTGATTCTCTTTCCCGTTGGGAAAATATTCCCAACAAAGTTGCATTCAGTGGCGCAGCTTAGCAAATGATTTTGTGTTGTTTGAAATAGTGTAAGAATAGATATCAATTACTTAGTACTTAACAGTAATGAAAAAAAAAAACATTCATAGCGTTTAGAACCGGAAGTGGACATGTAATAAATTGGACGACACAAGCAGCCCTTGAGGTGCTTATATACATTTTTTTGGACAGACATTGCAGGGGAATCCTCCGAATTTTTACGCCCGACTTCGATAGAACAAGGAGAAATATCTTTCACAGAGACATAATCCTCGGCCAATTGTTGAGCAAGACAACTCAAATAAAGGTGGCACAAAACCCCATCGGACAGGGTACGAGATTACCAGTCTTGAATTATGTTCAATTTGGGGGGGGGGGGGGGTGGAGGCTTTGAATGTGAAATGTCACTGAATCAAAACTTCTTTAATACCAGATTCCATGTAATTTTTGTACATTATAACCTTTCAAAGAAGCCACAGTTTTCAAATACAAGCGTAATCAAAATGGCATAATTGTTAATTTGACCTCTCCACTCTGAGTTCCAGGATGTGGGCAATCTATTAATAATATGGCTATTCGCCGCATACATGAGAAATACTTGAAAAATTTCCCCATAGTGAGAAATTTGCATGTTTAATCCATATGTTATCCATTTTTTATGAATGTAGAACTCTTAACAAACCCCGGTCAAGCCTGTGGGGAGGTCAGTGATCGTAATCACAAATAATTCACAGTGTATAATACTGTTAGTGTAAACCATCCATTTGTTCACTCATCCCAGACCCTTCGTATTTTATATACCATAAAGAAGAAAAATCCTAAAGTATGTTATTGTAACCGGTGAAAAATATCAGCTTAAAGTCACTAACACTTCTGGAGTCAATTTTCATTAAAATCTATCAGAAGGTTGGGGAGGTATTCGCGTCAACGCGTGCGTACAGTATAAAAGTTTAATTTGAAACCTATTACCAGACTTTTCTCATGTTATGAATGACTTTTAATTTTCTTACCAAACAAACAAACAAATAACATAAAATAATCAAGAGCAGATAAGACTTAGAAAATTGGCTTGCGCAGCACGAATATCAAGTAGATCTAGTCACGAATCGCAGTAGACCTCCATTATCATTTTCAAAATAATGTTGATTCACATGATCCACCTGTTCTTGTAATGGCTCATTAACAGTATATTATTATATTTGGCAAGTCACATCATTTTCTTAGCTGTCGACTAACTATACAGTTCCATATTATCCAAGCTCTGGAAACGGAAGCCTTACATTTTTGCGATGCTTTTCATTTCAACAACTTTCTCCCCTTTTCAATCACGCATCAATTAGGGTGAACATTGTTATATCCAGAGGGTGAGGAAATTACCTATTTTAGAATGTTAAAGGATTGGAAATGACTTTCTGATGTAACATATTTCATTTTCATGTTATGTGGGATAAATTGGATTCGTTGTTCTCTTTCGTAGTTTTTATCTTTAGTCTATCTTTAGTCTCTTTTTAGTCTAGAAGGGATTTATTTCCTTTTAAAATTGTGTATCGCATATTATTGGGGTATAAAATCACGTAACGTACATTAACCCCGTCCAACTCGCGTCTCCTCGGTATATCGCCAATCCCCTTTGACTCCAACTTTATAGTGAGCATGGAATACAATGTGGCCAGTAACACCGAATTTCAAAGGACTCGGTGGTCTATCTCGATTTATACATAATTGGATGGAAGGAAACAATGTGATCAAAGACATAGATGGAAACTAGTTAGAAGCACAGGCGCCTACCGATAAAGAAAGAGTTACTCTTTGCACTGGAGACACACAGTAATAGTCTATGAATAAAGTTTATGACATTTTTTTTTGGGGGGGGGGGGGGGTGGGAGCGGTTGTTTCTCTGCTTATTTGTTGTTTCTTTTTTGTTTTTTGTTTTTCCTTATGATTGTTTTTCTTTTCTGTAGCCGTTTTAACAGTATGTCCTTTATTGACAATAACCTTATTAATGCAATCTTTCACTGTATATCAAAATAATGATATGTTTATTGTTCGTCATATCACCAAACATCCCCTGGTTTCAGAATTGATGTTACAACAAAGTTGTACTGTATCTTACTTTTAATTTATTCCGAGTCGGGCCTGTAATACGTTTATATTGATAAAATAGGATGGGTAATTGTGTTTGTCCGCGCCATCATAGACAAGTTTGAACATTTTATTTTACCGTCTCGGTATTTTTTATTTTTTTTTTTTAGTTTTTCTTTTCCCCCTTTATATTTCTTTTTCCTTGACTTCCCTTTTAGAATTCACCCTGATGGAGTATTACCTGGTGGACTACGATAATCGATCCGCAGCTTAACTGACAGGATTAGGGGGCGGATGTGGCTTTTCCAAAACTCCTGTTCTCAGCTTTCCACTGCTCCGGTCCAGAAGGTCACTTCAGTTGGCTGGGATATTATTGTGCTTGTTATTCGTTTGTTTTGTTTTTTACTTGGTCAAAAGTGATGGGGAGCTCAAAACATAAAAAAAAAACTTTCTTCAATCGATAGTAAATAGTACACACATCTACACCCCCACCCGCCCACACCCACGCGCGCGCGCACGCACACAGACATACACACATATATTTTAATTTTATACGTATTATTTTATTTTCTACTACAGCCTCATAATCTGATGATCGCTCATAGGCTAACTCGACTACATTTATAAACTAATTAAATTATTTCTAAGGCCCCATAGAATTTACTAGTTACTTCTAAAAAGAACAAATTGATAACGAGTTGTTTAAAGTGGCATGGATAAAAAGATGAATTTTAAGGCAATGTGTGTTTCGTATCAAAGAGTGGTGAACACAGTTACAAATGAATGTATGATTTAACGTAACTTGTGAGATCGTGATGAGATTATGATAATAATGTTGCGGACTTGTGGAGTTCCACTTCCAATCTGAGAGTAGTTGCGCTTCCCTCCCAATGATGCCAGGCTCTTGTGACTTCCCGGCAGTGTTTCTCACTAGTGGTCATCTTAAGGTAGTTGGTGGTAAAGGAGGTTGATCGAAATTTTTAAAAATATTGAAGTGCCCCGCATAGTACCGAGAGTAAGATACATACAAATTTTGAAACAATGAATAGTATGAAGGAGCCCAATGCCACGACCGTCATGTCTTTCGATTTTGAGAGACGTGAGTACTCAATCAGCCAAGATGAAAAGAAAATATTCACTAATTTGAAATAAATTCAAAGAGAAGGCTATTGAACGAATGATACTCTAATATTAGGTAGTAATTTTTTTTCTAAGGCAACCAAATATATATATTGGAGTGAAATTAACTCCGTTCCAATGTTTGTATTACTAAAATTAAAATTTAGGAAAATAAAGGCGAATCATGTTACAGCCACACATTTTTTATATGGCAAAATGTGTCAAATTTCTAATTTTGCATTCTTTAATTTCGAATCAACTTTTTGTTGTAGTTTTTTTAGCGAACACGAATAATGGTAAATCATTTTTTTTGGGGGGGGAGGAATACTGTTTTACAAATAATTGTGAAAGATATTGATATTGACGGCTTTGAAACGACATATTTATGATGCTGAATCAGGTTTATCTGAGACTGAGACTTAAGAGAAAGAAAAAGAAAAACACTGATTTTACCATGAAGTCTGTGTATCCTTTTACCAGGAGGGTTCAATTGACTGGTATATTAGCAGAAGAGCTCGCTCGTAAGGCAGCAGTTGAAGAGAATGAAATAATTAATAATAAATCGTTGCTATCCACAGAGAAATTCGCTTTTTTCCCACATTGTCGACTTCTTCCACGCTTGATATTGACATTCATGCTTGCACTTATGGTTTTGGAGGGATAATCAAACTTCAGAAACAGATTTAGTGCGAATACAAGGACTGGATGCCAAAAAAAAAAAATATCATTTGAACAATGTTACGACCACATGGTAATCTCTCAATTAAAGCTAGGCAAAATATAATTTTCCAGCATGTTAAGGCATCGACTCACCGGTCGAATGAATTTAGAAAGTTTTAAAATGATAACAGCATTCCATTTATTGATCCGTGGTCATCTGTTCACCCGATATAAACTTAATCGTAGATTTGTATTGATGTCTCTAGAATGATGTTAGTTCCTAGTGTCTTGTTCGTTCAAGTCATGTGTGGTTTTGTGATGATGTAAAATTGTTTCCATTTTTTAAAGTGGGAGAGTCCGAATGGGCCCTAGAGAATATTTTCAACCATACATTGTATTTGATGTTGCTTTCGGCACATAGAGTGCCCTGAGTGCTGTGGCGTTTTCTTATAGTTGGTTCTTAAATGATAATGTGTATGAATTGAATCTCGTTTTGAAAGTGTATTCTGAAAGACCGATATAACTTATATATTTTTAGTTTAACTAGAGAATTTCAGTGGAATAATGGATGGCACCTTTTGTTATTGCCCGCATTTCCGACTATCGTCTTCCTTCCTCCCAATGCAAATTGTGATGTGTTGCCAACTTGATAAACTTTTCAACTATTATTTTTGTTGGGCTTGTTTCGAATTTCTGTTTTATTTTGTTGTGTTATTTTTTCGAAGGGGGTATGTTGTTTTGTTTGTTTGTTTTTTTTTTGTTTTTTTTTTTTTTTTTTTTTTTTTCTTTGTATTGGGGGGGGGGGGAATTTAAAAGAAATAATTTTGGGGGTTACTTTTTTTTTTTTTTTTTTTTTTTGGGGGGGGGGGGGAGGGGGGGAAGGGTGATTCTAGCTTTTAAATACACGGTTTGTTTTCTTATCACTTTCAATACAAGTGACTTCTTCCATCATCCAATTAAACTCCATAAATTGACAGTACTCATGTTTCTCATCATTCGAGATAATATTTTTGTTATCCATGGAATGTTTATATACTTGCGATCAAAAGAAAGTATACACATTTAAAATCGTCGTTACCTTTTTTATCCGTTGACGTAGGCTAATGATTTTCCACTGAGTTGTTTACCATTAGCCTTTCTGTGTACCGATAGTCGATGTTTTTGTTTTTGACCTGAAATTCGCTCACCACGTCGCGCACGTGCTAAAATGACCTTTTAGCCGCTTACTGTGGACAGGAAGTGTGTAGATAATTATTTTTGCCATCCGTGTCTTCTTGAATCATTTTCAATGCAGGAAAACGCAATGCAAAATGCCATCTATTAATCTACGCGATGCCACGACTTAGTTTAGAACAACGTGTACTTGCCATTGGTCATCTTCAAGCTGGACAGTCTTTGACCAATGTCGCAAGAATGTTTAATATCACAAGGAGAACTGTATATTCGTTAGTGGATCGCTTTGAAATGACATAAACGGTAAGGGACCGATCGAACTGGATGACCACAAGTAACGGACCGTTTTATACGCACCCTACATCTACGAGATCGTTTTAGGACGGCGAGTGAAACTGCGCTAGCGTTCCCAGGTAAACGAATTCGACGACACACTGTTCGTCGCAGACTTAGAGAGCATGCCATTATCGCAAGATGTCCATTGATGCGACCACTTCATAGAGCACATCACCGGCTGGCCTTCACTTCGAATGAAATGAACACAAGTAGATTTGTAAATGTCAATGTCAAATTATAGTGTATGTTTTGACTTGTTACTTCCATTTTCGAAGACCATGTTTTAAAAAGTCTATGTTGCATACAAGATCAACCATAAACGTTACAAATTCTAACAAAATGAAAGGAAAAGGATAGTACTATGGTCACACATAGCTTTTATATAAACCATGAGAATATTTCATACCAATTTTGTAGGTAAAACAAGTGTACTCTTTCTTTTGATCACTAGTATATACCCGATTAAAAATGCATACATAATAAATATACCTACTCGAAATAGTGAGAGTTGTAAAGAGTCCGTATTTATATAGATAGTATGCAGATGACGTCACTCAGGCCTTTGTTATTGTTTTTGCCATCCGCGTTTGTGAGTTGTTCTCACTAAACTGTATTATCCAGACTATAAAATTTCATGGTTACACAGAGTTTGTGTGTTGGTCCGTTATACTTCCGGATGGCAATGTTGTGAACTCCTTGGCCAAGCGCATTCTATCTATACTTATAATACCGATGTTTATATTCGTAAAATAGCTCAAGAGGAGAACAATGAAATAGGTTTATAGCAACAACAACAACAAAATAAGAAGAAGAAGAAGAAGAAGAAGAAGAAGAAGAAGAAGAAGAAGAAGAAGAAGAAGAAGAAGAAGGAGAAGGAGGAGGAGAAGGAGGAGGAGGAGAAGAAGGAGAAGAAGAAGAAGAAGAAGAAGAAGAAGAAGAAGAAGAAGAAGAAGAAGAAGAAGAAGAAGAAGAAGAAGAAGAAGAAGGAGGAGGAGGAGGAGGAGGAGGAGGAGAAGGAGAAGGAGAAGAAGAAGAAGAAGAAGAAGGAGGAGGAGGAGGAGGAGGTGGAGGAGGAGGAGCTAGCAACGCAAAGACATGCCACCTGATTACTTGTAGGTTTCTAAACAAAACCAGAATTGCGAAATAAGTTTAAATAATTTATCGACATCGTGCCATTTACTTTGTTCAACATTTCTTGTTCAGATCGAGCAGACGTGCTTCAATTTTGGACTTATCATTATCATG
>NC_088361.1:2344386-2346886 GCF_034508935.2 Berghia stephanieae | reverse complement strand
TTTCTACTACTAACAACAGTTGGTTGCTATAGAATAGAGTCATTGCTATTGCTAGATAGCTAGACTATCTAGAATAGTTAGTGGGTCTGATATTACCATATATGATGGAACTTGGACTCTGAATATATAGTTATGCCCATTACATGGATCTGGTGTTGCTGATATGACTGTCAATCGTATGGGACTAGTACTCTGAATATATAGTTTTGCCTCATTGATCAAAATGATCTGAGATGTTACTGTTACAACAGTTACACTCACCCAACTCAATCACTCTAATTATCTCTGTGACTATGGGAGAGAATTATGGATCCATTGACTGAAAGGATTGTACTAGTAGTCTGAATATATAGTTTTGTCTCAATGATCTGAGAAGTAACTCTATTAATTAACTCTTGACTACATGGAAGGGAACTATGGATCTGATTCTGATGCTACTCATTGACTGTAAGGAATGAACTATAGTATAGTAGTCAGATTTTTTATGAATGGCGCATGTTTTTCTAGTTTTTCTCAGATGTCCTTCTATCAAAAGTTGTAAAACTTTGTGTCAACCTCCGAATCAATTTCTATTAACTGAATAAACATTTTGGCCCGTATTGTGATGCCATATCACAAAAAAGATTTCTTCTTCACGACCTATAAAAATCTACTTTAAAACCCCTGTCATAAAATTAGAGATTTTACTCTGCTAAAAATGTAAACATTTTCGCACCACAAAGTAAGATGAATTCATCGTTTTTCAAATTTTTGTTTGTTTGTTGCTTTAGAAATAATCTTGTGACACGGTAGTTCCGGCTAGTGGTTATGAGTTTATATCATACTATTTTCCTAATAAAAGCTCTTAAACAATACGATATGATACGGAATCTCTATCGGTTCCTCTCTCGTAAGGCTGCGAAAAGAAGTCCACTTTTATCCATCGATAAGTCATTAATTAAAGAGGACAGCTATGGAATTGGAATTTCACAATCAACCCTCAGTTTTGCCTGTTATTGTTGTTGAACACAAGCACATATTTGTGGAAACATTGTATCATAAATTGATGAATTTCTACTTTTGACTGGTCTACATTAAATTTATGTAATCCTCTTTGGCATAAAGAACAAGCTATTTCTCAAAAATTTGAAATCAAAATAATGTTGGAAGCGCGTAATGTTCACTTTCATTTGTATTCATCAATAACGTATATTGATTGTTATAAAATGTAAACATGTCTGTCGTTCCTTCTTATTCGGATTCTGTACGAACATCATATAGGTTTCAATTAACCGAACATTCCATTTTAACAAATTCTTTCAAAATGGATAAGCGGAAAATCATATTTTTGACACTATAATCATATTTAGATTCCAATACTTACTAGTTATCGATTTTAATATAGCTGTAATAAGCGAAATTCTTTCCTATTGTTTTAAAATTCGTGAAAAAATATATTTTACTAGGACAAAATGATCCAGAGGTTCATACAAATTTTTGCAGCTGTACATTGTGAACAGCTGAGAAAAAGAAGACAAAGGTGCGCCCCTTATTAAAAATCCGACTATTGTATCCCTTAGTAGATATTTTGGTATGCATCTTTTTCTTGGGATCATCCTCCGCAGATTACCTCCCTTTGTTGATATTTTACATCTTCTTTCCCCTTCATCTAATTGTTCACCTTCATCTTCATCATCATTTTACATGTACATTCATTAATCAAGCTTCTAAAGAAATAATCCTGAATCAATCACTATAAGGTCAGTTTTTAGAATATCTAACTACTCATCCTTTCCGTTTCTTGGCTACTCCTATTCACTGCTGATAATAATAATCATTAAATATTTTTTGGACCCAGAATTCACAATCACTCTCTAAAAAGGTAGATCTTGCCGTATAATGCCCCTGCTGTTATTTTGGTGTAAATTTTCTATATTTTTTGTTGGCCCCCACTAGCGTTGCCTGAAGATTCCATATGATTGTCCTTTCAGTATAGTTGTCCTTGATATATATATATATATATATATATATATATATATATATATATATATATATATATATATATATATATATATATAAAGGGGACAAACAATGGATGTCTGAGTGAATAAAGTTGATATGTCGGAATAGTCCACCCATAAGACGAGAGGAATAAAGTTTAGGATCGTGGATAGCTCATACGGTAGAGTCACGCTCTTCCCCGGAGTTGTCGTAACAGTAAGGTCGCGGGTTATTCTCTATTGTCTTCTGGAACTTTCCTACTCACTTCATCTCTCAAATCCTAGGGTAGCATTGTAGCTTAATTTTCTTTTATTATACCTCTTTTGATTCAGGATCAACCCGATTTTACCGTATTAAAAATTTGATGTGGCATCCTTATTATCCTTTGTTAAGAAACAAACAAAAAATGTAAGAGTTCAGTATATATTGTTTTCTCCTACACGCATCCGGTTTTACTATTGATGCTAAAAACAATAACAAAGAGCTGATTGACGTCAATTTCGTTCGTACTATAGATAGT
>NC_088361.1:2329386-2339386 GCF_034508935.2 Berghia stephanieae | reverse complement strand
GTCTGCGTATCTTATATTATTTATGTTGTGACCTCCCACTTTTATTCCCTCCATATTATTTATGCCCTCATGATTGTTTCTTGGTATAGATTAAACAGATCTGGTGAGGCAACACACCCTTGACGGACTCCTTTCTTAATAGGAATGGAATTTCCTGTAGAGTTTCCGATTTTGATAGATGCCTGCTGGGTGTAGTATAATGTTTGCATGAGTCTGAGGTCTTTCTCATCAGCGCCAATGGAGTGCAGTTGTTTTAGTATTTCTTCGTGGCGTACTCTATCAAAAGCTTTTTTGTAGTCGACAAAACAGAGGTATAGTGGGGTCTGAACCTGTATAGCTCTTTCACTTAAAACACGGAGGAGGTATATTGCGTTCCTTGTCCCTCTGTCAGGTTGGAATCCATATTGTTCTTCTGCGATTTCGGGGTTAATCTTATTCCTTAGCCTGTTGATAATTATACGCAACAGTATTTTGTTGATGTGGCTTATTAAACTTATAGTTCTAAAATTTTCGCATCTGACTGCACCTGCTTTCTTTGGTATTGCTATGAAAATAGAGTTACAGAGATCTTCTGGAATTTTCCCAGTATTGTATATATTGTTGAATAATATGTGAAGTTCATCAATTGCTAGATCTCCTAGGCTTTTTAATACCTCTACAGATATTTCATCAGGGCCTGTTGCTTTACCATCCCTCATTCGTTCCATGGCATGTTCAATTTCACTTTTGGTGATGTTTGGTCCGCTTAATGGTTCTTTGAATTTCAGTGGTGGTTCATTTCTATTTGGATCATTGTACAGTTCGCCTATGTATTCTACCCATCGGCTTTCTATATGTTGTTCTTCAAATAGCAGTTCCCCTTGTTTGTTTTGGATACAACTTCCTGCTGCTTTGCTTTTCCTTTTCCTGATAGTTCTTTTATTCTTTGGTGAGCTTGTTGGGGGTTGGGTTTGTATTCTCTTTCGATTTCGCAGCATTTCCATTCTAGATAGTTCTCGTGTGCCTCGATGCATTTGGATTTAATGTGGTTGTTCAATGTTTGGTATTCTGCAGACCCTCTGTTGCATTTTCGTCTTTCTTCAAATAGGTTTAGAATTTCATTTGTCATCCATTCCTTTTTGCTGTTTATTTGAGCTATTGGTAAATGCTTTTCTGCAGTTGCTTTGACACACTTTTGGAATATATCAAATTGTTTTTCACATTTTTCATTATCAGGTTCACTTTGGCTTTGTATCATGAGTGCATTTTCAAATTCTTCTCTCATTTTTGTTTGTATGCCATTGTCTTTGCATAACCTGTAATCCCTCTTTATTCTACCAGCTGTTCTCTGAATAGCTTTAAACTTTATCCTTATTGTACAAACAACTGGGACATGGTCACTGTCTACATCGGCGCCTGGGTAGGTTTTGCAATTTAATATGCCATTTCTGAATCTTGATGATACTGCTATAAAGTCTATCTGGTTCCTTGCTCTGTCCCCTGGTGATTGCCATGTCCAGGTTCTTCTTGGGTGTTGTTGAAACCAGGTGTTTGAAATCATTAATTTATTTGTTCTACACCAATCTGCCCAGATGTTTCCTCGTTCATTTCTGTCTCCGAGTCCATGTGGTCCGATTATGTCACCATCTCTGCCTCTGCCAATCTTAGCATTTAGGTCCCCCATTACCATAAGGACTTCTTGTGATTTACACATTCGTTTTGCTTTGTCTAGTGAATGGTAAAACTCTGTCATATCTGCATCTGTCGCCTCTTCTGTTGGTGCATAAACTTGAATAATATTGGTGTCAACTACAGGTCCTCTTAGCTTAACCAGCAAAACTCTGTCTGAGATTGCTACGTGCCCTTTGTAAAATTTGGTTGATTTTTGGTCTAAGATCATCCCTACTCCTTTTTGGAAAGAGGTTCCACCACTCCATATGATCTTATATGTCATGTTGTTTTCTTGTTTTGACATGGTTCCCTGCTCTTTCCATCTCATCTCTGCCAGGCCAAGAATATTTATTTGGAGCCGTTTCATTTCTTTCAGAATGTTGTTTAGTTTTCCTTTTTGGGCACAGGTCCTGACATTCCATGTCCCAATTTTGGTTTTGTCACATTTGTTAAATTTATTTCGCCTAGTAACTGGCTGACGGTTCGGTGTGACCTGACGAACATCACGCTCCCAACCGAGCGAGGCAGCAGTCTTCCGTGAAAACATGCTCCCCTTTACGCTGTCACCGTTTAACTTTTTGGACTTATTCATGCAGTTATAGTCATCGAAATTTAAAACACCCTGTGATTGAATCACACAATTCCCAACAAGCGTCATTCAGACTGCGAGGCTTACTACTATATTGTATTACACACACTCACACACACACGCACACACACACACACACACACACATATATATATATATATATATATATATATATATATATATCGAAAGCTATGACCAGACACAGCTGGTTAATATTACGAACGAGGTTCACGAAGTCCAGGTTTGAGTGTTTTCGTCATGATGAGAGTTATTTAGATCGATCATTATTTGAAGGACGAGTTTTCTGGCCATTTTAAAATATAATTATACTTGTTTTCCCAGAATAAGGCAGTTGACTGGTTAAAAAAATGTTGGGTAAGGGATAAGCGATTAGTAGAAATCGTAGGGGAGGGAACTTTGCTCCCTTCGTATCTTAGTTATATTATTATCGTTCCAGCCATTTCTTTGTTGTCTTTTCTCTTCCACTATATCAGTTATAATGCAAGTTTTCCCTCCATGGGGTTATGTGTCCTTGTTCTGGACTGATATCACGTTTCCCTCGGGTCTCCGTTTGTTTCTCTCGTTGAAGAGAGAGTCAGCTGGTTGCATCTTTTTTGTAACCAAAGACTATATTTTTAACTGTGTAATTTCTATTTTGAGTGCACTTATGCGAGACCCACGGGCACAAAGTAATGTGCCCTACTTCTATTTCTTTTTAAAGTCGCCCTTGCTTTGATTTGTTTTATTTTAAAAACTACCTATGAAGTAGAGGAGTTTGTGAGTGGTTTTAATCCAACAGACTAAATGATATATTAAAGGATGAAAGAAACTGTCCTCTTTTTCTTTTACTTTAATAGAAAATACCTTTGCTAACCAGTAATATTTCTAATACCCATTGTAGAAATACAAACTTCATTCACAAATTAAATACGGTTTTCAGGAATTGATTTCTCAGTCAAAAGCACATGTGAAAAAATTCTTATACATCGAGATTTAAAGTTTTAAAATATTCTCCATTAAGTATTTGAAAACTCCCTTAAAATTTGTGCGTTGTTTAATATTCTGCTCAATTTTGCTCTCCTTAGTAACCTAGCGAAGGTTTCTTTTTGCTTACATTCCAAGATTGTTATGCAGAAAGGACGTGTCGAATATTTCTCTTTGCACAAATTTCAACTTATTTTGAAAATAATAACACAAACCCCTAATTATTGTTGCTCTGCCACAAGATATGTAGTTTTACTATTCATGTCAATATATGAAAGAAATGTTAAACAAAAATTTATTGAAAAAATGTGTTTAAACTAAACAAAATTAAAATTCTAAATTAGGGTTACTTTGCACAGTATTCAATATGACCTCTGAAGCACATTTAATTCGGTAATATTGAAAAGTTAACGTAGGAGAAAATGAATGATGATAATGATTCAACACCTAAGTTGATATTATTTAACTTGACAACGAAAATGTGTGGGTTGCGTTGTTTTTGGCGATCTTTTTGGTAGATGGAAGCCACTCATCATCGTTGTTCTCAATCATGGTTTAGAATCTGAATATTCTTCAAGCTCAACAGTATTATGAATCTGAGGGTTTTTAAAAGCAGGTTTGATGGTGGGAGAAGTGGAAGCATCGATAGAAACAGATTTCTTTACCAGAAATGGACTTGCCAGGCTATACTTTGAGTTGCTTTCTACAATTTGTAATGTTTGTTTCTGATATGGATTGTACTTGAAGTGGTACTGCAATAAAGCAGGAGAAATGCTTCTGGGTTTCAGATTCCAGGAAAAGGGAGAAATCTGGAAACTTTTACAGAACAGCATTTCGATCGAAAGGATGAATCCAACAGGCGCGAAATTCAGATGTCAAATTTTCAGCACCTGTCATGTTGACTTTCTCCGTCAACTTGGACAGCAGTTCTCGAAATAAACTTTTGTTGATCAATGTTGCCATTGGTGTTTTCGGTTTGTAGTCTTCCATCAAACCTCGACAATGCCGCATCAAAAGAATATATGGTTGGTCGGCCACATAGCTTATCGTGCTTTCATTTTCTATTGTTGTACAATGTTGTGAGGGATATAAGGTAACGTCGTTTCGCAACGTCTCTTATCTCACACTGTTATGTTTGCATTCATAAATGCGAAGCACTTCCTCTTCATATTCTTTGTAACGCCTACTTCCGGGCTTTCTATTGTCTTGTAGAGTCATCTCGCAAACAGATTTGAAAAGAAGAAAGAGTCTATTGAAACGGCAGCAAATTTGATTTATCTTTTAATAAATTCAGAAATGAAAGGGAACAAGATATGATTAAATTACCCATCATTGCAGTGAATGACAGAATTCCAATACTCAATAAATCCCCAAAATAATTTTACCACCAGAAATAAATATTTCATAGTCAAGACCTGGCTAGGAATAAGTTTGCATACCCCCCCCCCCCCCCCCCCAAAAAAAAAAAAAAAAAGGTGCTCAAATGCTGGGACAACTTAATACAAGACTATTATCAGAAAACCATGACATGAACCACGATTTGCAATTCAGTATGCTTATTTGATCATATTTCCTATGTATACAAAGATATACTAAGGTTGAAAGACTTTTGATAATGAATTAAAAGTTTGTACTTACTTGGATTTCGATGAAATAAACAACTGTTTTCAACGTTGATTCCAAATTTAGTTGATAGACTTGTCAAGGTGGATTAAAATGAAAGTAGTTGCAAAATATATCCCCAACACATAATGCATTGTACCACAATAAAAATATTGCTGCTACATCCACGACCACATTCACATTTTGTCCAGTTTGTGCAACCTTGCCCCTTTGTGCAAAGTCTCCCCTTCTACGGCAGTTTATTTATGCTTTCATTTCATTTGTTGTTATTGTTGTTTGCTGAAGAAGAGATTTTAGCCCGAAACGTTCCGTGTTTGGTATTTTGTTCTGTTTTGAAGCTTTTATATTCATTTTTGTTTATTACTTTTTACTGTCCACAGCTTAGTATCACTTAGAATTTGTAATGTTCAACAATTTGAAATGTGACATTTTGAGTAACTCTTCTATTTATTTATTTATTTATTTTTTGCAACCCCAGCATCTGGGTTTATAACATGGAACAAAGCAGCAGCATCATGAGTAAGTGGACTCGAGGACACAGACGAAGTTGTATCAGACAATGAGAAAAGGTTACTATTTCTTCTCAATAGCCGTCAACATGACCATCATTATTGAAACGTCCACTTATGCAGGACTTCATAATTTGTCCATAATGGGAACTGGCCATTGACGAGGGTTCTCAACAAGTGCGTTGCGAAGTGATGCTAATCAGGAGTAGAATGGCAATGTCCAAAAATAGGCATTGTTAATCCATGTTTAATTTTAGTTGAAGGTCAGTATTTATTGTTGATTTTAGGCTTTTTAAAATACAAGCAATGGCAATTTTGAAATACCATCGTTCTGCTTTTTTTCATATTCAAAGCTTGAATAATTTAGTTGTTTTTTATTAACACAATCAAGATGATGTCAGTGGTGGCATTCGTAGTTCATCCAGTTGCACGGTAAGATATCTGAAATTCATTTAAACAAATTTTAGTTTCATGTCTCTCACATGAGAATAGAAATCACGATTTATATTTCCTTAAACAATCTTCAGTCTAGAAGTAACTGCCATGATAAAGATTCACTTCGTTCCATTAAACCTGCTCTTGTACTCGTGATTCAACTCTCCAGCCGTTTTGGATTATTTTTTCTATAGAGACTGAGTTTAGTAAAGCTGATGACAACTCGGCCCGATTTCGAACATTGTCATTTAAAATAAAAAAAGGAAGTGTTTTGGTAAAAGGTAATATCTGACTTATCCTTATATTTTTATCCCTTTCGTTTTCTCAACCAGATAATTATCGGGAAACGGAAGAGGGAGGGGGGGGGGGGGGGGAGGGGAGGTGGATTAGTATTAGTTTTGGAATGCAAGAAGACTATTTTATCACGGATATTCTCATTCGATTGCTTAGCGATAGTTTTATTTGATAAAAAGATCGTACTAAAATTTATTCGTGATTGCTTAGCGATAGTTTTATTTGATAAAAAGATCGTACTAAAAATCTATTCGTGATTGCTCAACGATAGTTTTATTGTATAAAAAGATCATACTAATAATAATAATAATAATCTATTTTCACACCTAGGACACATTTTACGACTAAACTTTCATCTAAAAATAATTTTCCTTTCAAACGTCTAATGGTGAATCATCTATGGCGTTGATAAGGTTTAGGTACCAGTCAATCGCCTGCTTGTCTTGAGATAATGACTGATAATTTGCTAGTCTATTTTAGGTAAATAGTCCTGAATTTTATCTTAAAACTTGTGTAAGATTTATGGAGCTTGTACTCATTTTCGGCCAAGTCGTGAAAAGTGAGTCCATTTACGATGATGACGATGGGGATAATGATCGTCTTGATAAGAATATTGATTTTGATGATAATAATGATAATAATCACAATGATGATGATGATAATAATATTAATAATAATAATAATAATAATAATAATAATAATAATAATAATAATAATAATAATAATAATAATAATAATAATAATAATAATAATAATAATAGTAATAATAATAGTCTAATGAAATGTCAATGATGATGATGATGATTATTATTATTATTATTATTATTATTATTATTATTATTATTATTATTATTATTATTATTATTATTATTATTATTATTATTATTATTATTATTATTATTACGAGTGCAGAACCCTCAATATATGCTGAGAAATAAAAGCTATTACTTGGTCATTTATACTGATACTGTATTGTATTTTAGAATTGCCGGTAATTCTATGCTCGATGATGAAAAAATTAACATTGGCTTTTTGGAAGAATGTTGATCCCAAACGTCTGTTTTAAAAAAAGAATACATAGAAAGATTCTCATTGCTTGATAGGATAGAGAGAGTCATTTTTGTTACGGATGAGATTATTATTAATTGATAGTATCGATTGATTTTTAAAATTACTTTTGTTGAGGATGTGCTAGAATTGCATAGAATAAATTATAATCGCAATGAAAGTCAAACGTAAAAAAGACTGAGTATTACGACCTAGCAGGTTTTCTTCGTATTAATTAATTTGAGTCGAGGGGATGTTAGAATTAGCCCGAAATAAAGAGGAGATTTGAAAGTTACTGGTATATAAGTGTATAAAATATAATTTTTAGATTTGCCAGTGATTCTGTTCTCAATTATTTAAAATTTTACATTGGCTGTTCGGAACAATGTTGATCCCCAAACCTTTTCTTATTATTATTACTAGTGGAGAACCCGCAATATTTGTAGACAAATAAAGGCTATTACTAACGTCATTCATCTATTATACTTCTACCGTGCTGTGGAAATTAACATGGGTTATAAACAGAACAAAAAATAATTTAAGTAATTTAAGAGAGAAGCTTATTCAAAGTGATAAAAAGTTGTGTTTTGTTTAAATACAAAAACAAAAACAAAAAAACAAAAAAAACTAAAGCAAATAAAAAACATCAAACAAACGAGTGAACAAAAACTGATGATAATGATAAAGTATGATAAACTATGATGGGTTGTTTTTTTTTGTTTTTTTTTTTGTTTTGTTTTTTTTTTTTTTGGGGGGGGGTGGACAAGAAAATAAATAATTAAAAAACAAATGATGCAAAGTATCAAAAATATATAATAACTGTCACAATAATAAAAATGATGTTTTTGAATTTTAAAAGAATACAAAATTGTCCACGCCGGGATTCGAACCCAGTATCAATAATGCTCGAGTCTTACTGCTTAACCACTACACCACGGAGTCGCCTGGCTAATTAATATATTTAATCATGTCTTTCGAAAAGATTATGATATTTTTAATGCTACTTCTATTGTTTAGTTTTAAATTTTGGTCGGACGTCATCATGGGATTGTTTTATAATTTTAGTTTTATTAACAAAGACGTACATTATATCATAATGTAACTTGTGGTGACCCTATTTTTGCGATAGACTATACACTCCGTGCACTAACTGCACGAAGACTACATGGATGATGTGGTTTGCGACTGTGCATAAAAACGACCCCGTTGAGATGCACCGGTGTTAATTAATGGATAAATCGCAGGCTATTACGAACAGGCACTCATCTATTTGTAATTATTTGTTATATAATTTGTTTTATGGAAATGATCACAGATCGGCACGAATCGGGTAAGGCGGCCGGATGGGCTTGGGGATGTGTCACAATTGGATTCATTAGTCTGATGTCACGTCGCCCAGCAACGACGGCCATCGTGGTTCTAAACAAAGAAAATCGGTACTTTTTATTCTTTATGCTGGCTAGATCTTTTGATCAGAATTTGTAAAAGTCAAAACATGATCAGATTTATAATGGGTTTTTTTTCCCTCTGGATACGCTTTTATGCTCGTCGGAAAAATATTTTATAAGAGCGTCCGCCATTTTTCCGATAGATTAGAGCCAGTTACTAAGTTACCATGCGTCATTACGAGGGAAGTGACGTCACGAATGTTGAAGCGTATTGGTCGCGTGATCATTTTGTTTTGTTTTGTTTATTATTATTACTTGATAGTATCAAGAGAGATTTAAAATTACGCCATCAATTTTTGTTGTGGATATGCTAGAATTGCGGAGAATAAATTATACTGGCAATGAGTATTACGGCCTAGCATATTTTCTTCGTATTATTTGACTCAAGGCAATGATAGAAATAGCCTGAAATAAAAAAGATTTGCAAGTTACTCGTATATCAGTCTGTAAAACATAGTTTTATCATTTTTAGATTTGCCAGGAATTATGTGGGCGATGATATAAATTTTACATTGGCTCTTCGGAACAATGTTGATCCCCAACCCTTTGTTTCTTAAATTATAGATACATTATTATTATTATTATTATTATTATTATTATTATTATTATTATTATTATTATTATTATTATTATTATTATTATTATTATTATTATTATTATTATTATATTATTATTATTATTATTATTATTATTTTATTATTATTATTATTATTATTATTATTATTATTATTATTATTATTATTATTATTATTATTATTATTATTATTATTATTATTATTATTTATTATTATTATTATTTTTTTATTTTATTATTATTATTCTTTTTATTATAACAACAATAACTACAACAATAACAACAACAACAACATGTGTGGCAGTCATATACAATAAATAGCAATAGGAACAACGCGTCCGTGACTCTTAAAGAGAAAAAAAAAAAGGGGGGGGGGGGGGGGGGGTCGCTTATTACTGGTCTCTCACCGATCGGTTTTCCAATAAGCAATTTTCTCATAGAAACAGGGAGAGTGCAGAGAACTTTGTACTTGCCTGGTTTCTATCTCCCTCGCTTGTGTGAACATAATTAACTTATTATTAAGGTACAGGCACCAGATATAGCACCTACAGACTAAGTGCAGTATGGTCAGAAATTAGTGGTTACTCACCAGTACCTAAAATGTGCACATTTATATTCGTTCTTAAGCTATTTGTGACAGAATTTCTTGTCCTTGGCTTATACATCTGGTCAAAATTTGTAGTTATTTTTGCTCCCTTTATACGGAGATGAGTGAAAAAGTAACGGGACTCTACTATACCATGCATTGTACCTCTAATTAAAGCTTGGCATTAGCCAAGTAGAATGCTATTTCTCAACATAGTCTCCGCCTTTTTGTAAGGTCATGTATCCCATCCTCGTAAAACCG
>NC_088361.1:2321886-2326886 GCF_034508935.2 Berghia stephanieae | reverse complement strand
TCATCATCTTCATCATCATCTTCATCATCATCTTCTTCTTCTTCTTCTTCTTCTTCTTCTTCTTCTTCTTCTTCTTCTTCTTCTTCTTCTTCTACTATACTACTAACTACTACTACTACTACTACTACTACTACTACTACTACTACTACTACTACTACTAACTACTACTACTACAAAACATACTACTACTACTACTACTACTACATACTACTACTACTACTACTACTACTACTACTACTACTACTACTACTACTACTACTACTACTACTACTACTACTACTACTACTACTACTTCTTCTTCTTCTTCTTCTTCTTTTTCCTCATCGACGTCACCGGTGCCATCATTATCATCATCATCATCATCCTCACCATCATCATCATCATCATCCTCAACACCAACACCATCATCATCATCATCCTCAACCACAACACCATCATCATCCTCAACACCATCATCATCATCCTCACACCACCTCATCATCATCATCATCATACATCATCATCATCATCATCATCATCCTCAACACCATCATCATCATCCTCAACACCATCATCATCATCATCCTCAACATCATCATCATCATCATCCTCAGCACCATCATCATCATCCTCAACACATCATCATCATCATCCTCAACATCATCATCATCATCATCCTCAACACCATCATCATCATCCTCAACACCATCATCATCATCATCCTCAACATCATCATCATCATCATCCTCACCATCATCATCATCATCATTTACAATATTCTTACAAACCCGTGGTCGGTGCTGACCTTCTAATATTCATAATTACTGTTGTAGTTATTGTAATTATTATGACCTTGCTGTGTTTCCATTATAAAACTTCATATGTGAGACGTTGCTGTGTTTCCATTATAAAACCTTGCTGTGTTTCCATTATAAAACTTCATATGTGAGACGTTGCTGTGTTTCCATTATAAAACCTTGCTGTGTTTCCATTATAAAACTTCATATGTGAGACGTTAAGTTTCATTAGCGAAATTCAGATTGTGTTTCTAAGGTTGGAATTTATTACGTAATTTTATTCATTAACGGGAGAAGAATGATTTCTCAATTATTACGAGTCCCCCACACTCTCACCCTTCTCCATATTTTGATTGTGTCTGTCTGTCTGTCTGTCTCTGTGTGTGTGTGTGTGTGTTATTGTGTGTATATGTGATATTTTATACTCCACAAATTGCGCTAATAATTGGCTGATTATACCTTTTCTGATTTTATTCTTTTTAGTTTGTTTTTACCTAATTTGCCGGTCTGAAAACCCAAATTGTAATGTGCTCACAAACCAACGCAAATATTGTCTATTACAACAATATCAAATCAAGCCCATTTCTCTGTGTGTTTAGCAACGATAGGCTGCACGAGGTTTCACTATTAAGGCTGTTGTTTTTGGGTCTTTGTTTTTTTTTTTTTTTTTTTTTTTTTTGTTTTTTTTTAATGCGAAGCTCCTGGTAGCGCGATCTATGCAGTAACACATTCCTTTTTAGTGTTAAAAGTATATTATTCCATTGAGTCTATCACTGGGCACTGAAACGTTTTGAATCTTCTCTCCCGGGATTGTCTTCAAAGTGTTTTAAAGTAGGTCTTGTCCTTAAGGTTTCCAGTCTAAATATCTATTATCAGCTGTGTAGTAAACTGTAACATCAGTTGTAGGTCAATATGTAGATTGACGTGTCCAACCATTAGATGTTTGTTTCCATTTGAATCTGTCAGGGAATGTTCTAGATTTTACTTTTAAAAGACCTTAAGAACGACACGTTTTAAATCAATGATTTAACACACATCTATCTATCTATCTATCTATCTATCTATCTATCTATCTATCTATCTATCTATCTATCTATCTATCTATCTATCTAGCTATCTATCTATCTATCTATCTATCTATCTAGCTATCTATCTATCTAGCTATCTATCTATCTAGCTATCTATCTATTTGTAACTAGTATTTAGTAATCTCACCTCGTATGTTTTCTTCCCTCCTACAGCGCTTTTTCATCCATCCGTTCGTAAATAAATGGATTCTTCAGGAAGTTATGTAATGTTAGTGAGGAATATTGTTAAGTTATGTCCAGGGTGTGTTTCCGGGTGTTATTTTTGTGCGCATATAGGTATTTTTGTATGCATGTATGTATATATATATATATATATATATATATATATATATATATATATATATATATATATATGTGTGTGTGTGTGTGTGTGTGTGTGTGTTTGTATATGTGTGTATGTTTCACTGGCGTTTGTAATGGGTAGTCGATAGAAAAAACTTTTACCTGTGGGGTCATGTGTTGTTTGTTTTTTCTGTTTAGTGTGGCGAGTTAGATTTTTGTTTATTATGTAGAATTAAACCATGTTGTGTTGCGTGATCTTCATTATTTTTTTTTGGCCACGTTGGAGTATTTATTGTCTAAGGGTTTGTAATTTAAATGTTCTGTGTATCCACTGGGTTTTTTTTTCTTAGATCGTTCATGTAGGGGCCTGCTGCGTTAAAAGTTTCAGTCTTTTGACAATATAGATATGCGTTGCCCAATGCTGCTGGGGTTATTTTTTTCGAAGGGGGGTGGATGCTGTCTTTATTTATCTAACCGATGGCGTCGTTGGGTTTTCTGTAGGGTTTGTAATTGTCTTTTGTAAGGTCTAAGGTTACGTCGAGGAAGTCTATAATTTTCTTGTTGGCGTCAATTGTGGTTCTTAGTTTGTTTTGCTTTAATATGCTGCAGATTTGTGTTTGTTTTTATTTTTTATTGGAATTTTTGGTTGACATCTGCAACGGGCTGATCCGTCGTCTCTGTTTCGACCGAAGTTTGTGTTTGTTATGTTATTGATTTGTGGTAGCAGGTATAAGCCGATCAACTCGCAGGTTTCGGCATCTGCTTCCAACACGGCCATAAGCTACACAAAATTCTCAATAGAAACACCTTAAAGGTCAGCTATTCATGCATGAACAACATCGAAGACATCATCAAAGCATCCTCAATACCCACAACCAACAAAACAACACACCGGAAAAGACAATGCAATTGTCGGAATAATGATTTGTGCCCCCTAGAGGCAAATGTCTCCAATCATGTATTATATACAATTCGACCCTAATTCACTCTAACACAAACAGACAGGAAAACTAGAGAGGGCCGTTCAAAAGACGATACAATCAACACACCCCAACCTTCAAACACGACAAAAAGAGAGCATCAACTACAATGGGCGAACACATCTGGAAATTAAAGGACTCAAGCACCCGATACAACATCACATGGGACATCGTCTCAAAACAAAAGAACTACTCACTAAACACAAAAATTCTATCTTTCTATCTATTTATCTATCTATCGATCGATCGATCTATCCATCAATCTATCTATCTATCTATCTATCTATCTATCTATCTATCTATCTATCTATCTATCTATCTATCTATCTATCTATCTATCTATCTATCCATCAATCTATCTATCTATCTATCTATCTATCTATCTATCTATCTATCTATCTATCTATCTATCTATCTATCTATCTATCTGTCTGTCCTTCTATTTATCCCTCTCTCTCTATTTTCTTTCATTATTCTTTGTTTTGGGTTACGTCGAATTACGGTTGCCTCGAATTAAAGTTTCCTCAAACCTTTTTTTAAAAAGCATTTTCTGAGAAGTCGGGAGGGTGAAATTAATTCCGTGTTATCACCCCGTATGTTCTTTAAGAAATTGAACACTGTTATGATTCCTCACGCATTTCTACTACAAACTGCTGTCTTATTTCTCAGTCTCTTTCCAATTGTCTACCGGAAATGACTCGTTTCAAAGAGGATTACATGTCGGTTTCATTAGGGACTTATTGTCTTTGTTTATCTTTTGGACTGCTGTAAAATAATTGGAGTTTCTTTAGTATATTTCCAATCTGTAAAGAGCACGGTAAGTAATTGTGAGTGTATAATCTTTAATCTCCAGACAATACCAGTCCAAGTCGGGAAAGCTCCCTAACAATGAGATCTTTGTTTTATAATCCTTGTCAGTAAGGGTTCACATATTGGATGTCTTGTAAAGCGTTTTGAGCACGTTTAGTGGATATTGCGCTATATAAAAGCTCTAGTTGTTTTGTTTTGTTTTGTTTTTTTGTTTGTTTGTTTTTTTTTTGTTTTTTTTTTGTTTTTTTTGTTGTTGTTGTTTTTTTTTGTTTTTTTTGTTGTTTTTTTTTTTTTTTTTTTTTTTTTGGGGGGGGGGGGGGGGGCTGATTCAATAAATATCTGTCTTCGTGGTCAATTTCTTTTCTATGTTTTTAGATAAGATTTTTAATGTCTGATTTAACACCCAAATATTTCATCTCTTTCAGTAATTCACCTCGAAAGAATCTTTTTCCCATTTAAAGTTCCATCGCCATTTTATAATATTTGTGACGTGTCTCTTGTTTGGGATTCTTGACATCTTTGAATATTTGATATGTTCTGTTCTTCTTGACCCCCAAATACACTTTCATTTTTAATGGATTCAAATACGTTTTCATTCATAACACGGTTTTAACGTCCGCCTGCTTTACGTCTTTAAATATGTCCACACTCACCCGCCGTTATCTCTCTCTCTCTCTCTCTCTCTCTCTCTCTCTCTCTCTCTCTCTCTCTCTCTCTCTCTCTATCTAACTATCTTTATATCTATCTTTTTATGTGTGTGTGTGTGTGTGTGTGTGTGTGTGTGTATGTAATTCTATCTCTTTTTCTGTATGACTGTTTGTATGTCTATTCCCCCTCTCTGTCTATATCTTCTCTCTCTCTCTCTCTCTCTCTCTCTCTCTCTCTCTCTCTCTCTCTCTCTCTCTCTTCTCTCTCTCTCTCTCTTTTTTTTTTTTTTTTTTTTTTAATTATTTTTTTCTCTCTCTGTGGGAACTGTCGTTACATTTAATCTCAAGTTTGATTTTCAGTTGTTATCCCTTGATTACTTTTGACAGGTTTGGTATCAGATATAAGATTTCGATGTC